>NC_083096.1:106282331-106559831 GCF_949774975.1 Lagenorhynchus albirostris | reverse complement strand
TTTAAACACCTTGGCATTTTTTGAGATCCAGGTGGTGTTTTATCAGTAATTTAATTTAAGGATTGTTAATCAATACTAAATTTTAAAAATTCATTTTGTCCTATCAATTGAGTTTATTTTCCGTAATCAAAGGAGTCATTTTCTTAGGCTTATTCTAAAAAACTGAATTTCTTTCTAAAACACCATACTGCCTGCCCATCTCTGTCCTGTTAAGGGGCATCTAAAAACAATTACTATTACATACTTAAGCATATTACAATCATGCGGCAGAATATGCCCATATGTTTTCAAATATTTGAATTAGAGTTTTAGGTTCAATATTTTCTTCTAAGATGGCAGGGCTTTTTGTTTTCATAAAATTGGTTAACAAAAAAGACTGTTACATACAGACACCCAGTAGTTTATCTGGAATTAAGCACATCTTCAGTGAAATAACCCCAGACTGATGAGGCTGCTTGGTAGCTGTGAGACTGTGGAAGGAAAGAGACAGCATTGTCGGTGCAGGTAATTTTCACCCTGAACATAGTGTGTTTGTTTTTAAATTTTTAAATCCTTGTCCTATAATTGCCAAGACTTCCATCTCTGCTATGGATGTGCATGTGTACAGGATCTGTGGATCTGAAGCAGCAAAGGACTATGTGCTGCAAATGGCTCTCCAGTCCAGGTTTAGGAAAACCTTGTATGCCTGCAGTTCTGTGATTCAGAGCCTCAGCCAACATGAGCCCCTGCAGATGTCTTCTACTCTGGTGTGGACGGCAGTGTTCCTGGCAGTCCTGTGGGTTAGACAGGACCCCCTGGGCACAAGAGCATGGAGTGGGAAATATCCCAACTGTAGTAGTGACAGCCTCGTCCTCCTGGACAAGGGAAGGAGCAAACATCACAGATTTATTTCTTCCACACAAAATCAGTTGGTGAGGTTTTCTACTTCCTTTCATTCTATGAAAACAACATAGAAATTCAATGCAAAATGGGTTTCAAACTAAAATACACAGAAATCATGAAATACAATTTTCTAAATAGAGTGTAAAATATGTCTCATACACTACACATGCCAGAATTTCCTTGTGGCAGGCAAATTCACTGAAGACAAGATCTGCAGTGTATCACAATGCAGTGTGGAAACCACAAATGTGACTTCCCTTTCTTTTAATCTTAATTGCAATACTATAGTAAATCTGGTTTCAGGTCAGGCAAAGTGTGATCTATATGTAGATCTTTTATATAGTCTATGACTGTCTACATGCAACCCAGCCTATAAGACTGTATTTCTAAAATTAAGGGGAAATTTTAAAAGAAAATCTTTTGACAGTAGCTTTTCTGTTTTCCTCTGGCCATAGGTTTGGGGTAGGCTGTTTTCCTACTGTCCTGTCAGTTGTTCCCAAACCTCACTGGGGCCAGGAAATTAACACAAGTTAGGTTTAAGATGCTAAGAGAGACTTTCTGCTTGGGACCAGCCTGAAGACTACATTTCCCACTTTGAAACTAACACCCACACACTCCTGCTGCAGTGAGAGAAGTAGGCATTTGGAGAGAGCAAGAAATTCTGTGGAATATGAGGTGGGGGGTAAGATATACGGAAAAGACGGAGCTTTTCTCCCATTATCCCAAGGGGGGAAAACGTCAATAACAATACATAATTGTAAAGAGTAAAGAACCAGTTTAAGGTTAATCTGCTAACTGGTCCTGTTCTCAATGTGTAGAGAGAACATCCCCTCCACCTCAACGTCTCATTCTCAATTCCTGACTTGTAGAAAACAGGTCTAAATAGCTCTACACCTATTTTCTAGAGAGCTCAAAGCCTGAAGGCATTGTTTAGATTCAGGTGTCCTGCAATTAATGTCAGTCCTTTGCAAAACAGGAGGTTCTCTCTGACTGGAAACAAAATAGAATTCGAAATTCCTGAGCAGGTAGTTGCAACGTCTGGACAGAGATCCTGGAGGAGAAGCTTCCAAATTTTGCCAAGAACTAGGAGTGTCTGCATCTGAAAAAAGGAGGGGGGGCAGTGCTCTTGGACTCTGAGTGTGCAGAATACTCATGTGACTGTATGTGTGTGGGTAGGCGAGAGATAGTGGTCAGGGCCTGACTGTATCTTTGGACTGTAACCTACACAACAGGTGGGATTAGATCACTAAAAACACTTTCTGGGGTGTTTCTGGCAGTTCTGGTAATCCTGAGGTACTTTCTGCATGGCTTTGGAATTTCAAAGGCCAGTACTCTGCCCGCCCTCCGTGGTCACCCTTTTCTATGGGAGAAGAGAATCTCCTAAGGAGGAAGCCAGCTTTTAAAGTACAGGAACAATCCCCATTCCCTGTAGGCCTGAAGAGAAATTCAGCGGGGTAGCACTTTCCTGCTTTCTGAACACATCACGCACCAACTTACCCAGGGCGCTTCAGTGAGGGCAGGCAAATAGCGGGTAAGCGAAAGGAGATACAACCTTAAAACACAGAAATAAACAAGTATTATTCTAGCCTCTCCTCCTTACCCTGATCCTTCCCTCCCTGCCTCCGAGAATCAGCCTCCAGAGTCCTGTAGAAGACTCTTGAGTTTCTGCTCTTAAATGGCTCCTTTTCCAAGAAGGAGCAAGGTCTGTTTTCTGATGTAGGGCCCCAGATGCTCTGTTACTGCAATGTAATCTTGTCATTGCTTCTTTTCAAAGATTATTTGGAATGAATTGTTTCTTTTGTTTACTATCTAACAAACGACCTCTGCTAATCTTATATTTTTATCCCTCTAACATATGGAAAAGCTATTTATTCTAGCCAATCACAATAAAGTGAAGAAAACCCCATTTTATGGAAAAGTATATATCACTATTCTATTGATCATTAAAGATATGATTACCAGTGAAAACCCTCTGAAGGTGGCACATTTATGCTTCCAGGAACAGATGGGGACACGCATTTTCCTTGCAAATACTTTTGAAATTGCTCTACTGGTAGCAGTATAAAAATGATATACAGATGCCAGGGCCGGCATGGCCAGGATGAGTGCGCCAGATTTACACAGTAAAGCTTTCACACGCAGGCTGTCAGTTTTGATTGATCTCTACTATACCTCAGGAACTTGTTGACTAGGTAGGGAAACAGTGCAAATAATTCACTGCAGCAAGTCAGATAATTCACACAACCAATCGGTCTGCTTCCCTTTCTGGCTGTGACATATGAGCCTTCCCTACAAGATGCATCATTTTCCAGCTTGAGCAATATTCAATGTCAGGGAAGAAAAGGTATTAAAGCCACACAAAAGGTGGCGGACTATCGCAGGACCAGAAGTTGTTTCGGTAATGGAGGCCAGATCCTGCTCTACTCTAAGTCCTACCAGAGCATTCAGGCCCAACTGTCATTATCATATTGATTAAAAAAAAAAAGTTCATCATAGTGCAATTTTAGGTTTAACGCCAACAGATCGGGAAAGAGCAAAGAATTATCCCACAAAAGCACAACATTCTTACCACAGGGACGTTTCCCTGTTCCAGTTCACTGATGGAGTTGATTAAGTTTAAATGAAGCAGACACTGGATAAAAGTAAGGGTATTGACCACTGGGCACCTCGATCCCTGCTTGAAAGGACCTGATACATGCAGAAAAGCAAGATTTGCTAAATGCTCTAATCTTCAATCAAATCTTACATCAGTACAGACAAAGTTTGGTAATGAGAGATTCAATGAAGCATGCGGGAGAAAGAATTAATCCTCTTGGTCTAAACTGGCTTCAACTTTGAAGCTTGCTCCGGAGGAAAGACAGTTATCTAAATGCTAAATAAGAAACTTATTGTACTTTTCATGGCATGCTAATCTTTTGTCTATTTCATCTCTATTATGCGTATGCTCCTAGATTGCAGTTGTCATGGTGATCATATCAAGCTACGCTCAGGGGATGGTGGTGAGAAGCCAGGCGCGGACGTGGAGATCACCCCCACGCAATCCACATTTTGTAAAAAACAGAGCAGGAAGAAGTAGGCGGGCACCTGACGCCTTCCCAGCTCCTTCTCACCAGGCCCGGCCGCTCCAGTCAAGGGCTAAGAAGCCTTGGGCCTTCCCGTGCCATTCCAGGCGAGGCCCACTCCCCGAGGAGAGTGGCATTTGGTAATGGTGGTAATGGTGGTGGGGAGGGGGTCAGGCATCCTTCCTACCCCAAACTCCTTTCTCCTTAGAGGTTCCCAGTTTTTAGTCTAGAGGCTCCTCCCCCTCACCACTTCCCCTTCCTCCAAGCGCTGGCATCTGCGTGTGGAGAGGCTGACTGGAGAGGGAACGCAGAGAGGCAGGGGCTCGGACACTGCCTGGCTCCACCCTGCAGGCAGTGCCTCGGGGCGGGGAGCTGAGTCAGCCGACTGACTCTTGAGTGCAGCAGAGGAATGAATACCAGACCCAGAAGAGCGGCCCACGAAGCCCTGGCGGCGGGTGGAAGCTAGAGGGTCACCCGGGGCCCTGGCGACCAAAGGTGACTCTGGGCCCTTTATGTGTTTTACAAAAGTTGCCAAATTAAGATGGGATTATAACTGCTCGAGTCCTTGTCAGGGCTGAAAGGTTGGGAGCCTCAAATATGCCCCAGCAGTGTTGATGAAAAGCTTAAAAAGTAATAAAAAGGAGAAAAGAGAGAGGAAAGTAACATGTATAACTCTTATTAAAGAGAAGAGCCACAGAGAGGTTGTGAACTTGATCACTGTTTGAACTTTAATTTGTTCATTAACAGGATTTGCCCCTCACTGCGAATGTTATTACTTCCTCTGCCGCTCAGCAACAACTCTGGGCATAATGAAAGAGTCTGGCAAAAAGTTAAATGCCTGGTAATTAATTCATTTAATTGAAAAAAGGGGGAAGAGGGAGAGAGAGGACCCACTGCAGGAGCAGAAGGCAGAGGGTTTGGAGGAGGGGGCAAAGCTGAAATCTGCATGGAGGCCCTCTCCAAGGCTTAATGTCTGCCACCCATGCAGGAGGGGAGACCTGGTCTCTGATGAGGCTCTTTTCAGCAAATTAATGCCAGGAGTACCCTGAAGACCCTCTGTCCAATGCCACCTGTCCCTGGTCTGATCCTCTCCTAGCCAGGGTTTCAGCCAGGAGCTACTCTGGATGGTCTCTTAGGGTAGAATGGACACCAGAAATCCAAAATTAATATATACTCAAAAAATCTTTCAGTAAAAAATATGGAGATGTCTTTTGCTTTCTCCCCTTCCTTCTCTTGAAACAGGCTTCTCATGCAGTCTTCTGTTTCCAGACTGGAGTGAAGAGTGTCAAGAGCCGGATATAATCTGCTTGCTGGCATCTTAATCAGCTTTACAACATCATGCTTTCTTTCTGCCCCCTCCCACCCCAGCAGATGATTTCAATAAACTCAGGAGATGAGAAATGAAATACACTCCTTGCCTCTGCTCAGAAGCAACAGGACAGTTTGCTTTGCCTCTAACCTCACAGGGCCTGCCTTTCCCTGTGTCACTGAGCTCCTTCCTGCGTTGGTCAACCACCGCACACAGTCCCCTTACTCAGGTACCCTCCTTCTGAGGCAGGCAGAGGTAGCCACAATTAACTATTGAGACACCCCAGATACCCCAGAGCTATCAGCACCACATCGCCCTTATAGCCAAACGAGAGAACAGCAAAATTCAGGAAATCAGTAGTAGGTCAGTTATCCTTTCCTACTTAATATGTTTAAGGCCCACCGCTGAACAATAGGCAGTTTCAGTTTCCTCACATTTTAAAAACTGGTGTCCATATAATCAGTGTGACTTTCTTTAGAAATACAAGTATCTACCATGTATCCTCCCATTTCAATACTACTAGGGACAGAAAAATGAGTGGTGAGGAGAGAATGAGAGACTATAAATGAATTCCCTAGTATCCAAAACCATTTCCTAGGTTTGTGTTTTTAATTAAATCACTTCTAAACCCCAGAGAGAAGACAGTATTTTCTCATCCAAATCACACTGTCACCAAATAAAGTCATCAAATTACCACTTTGCTGGCAGCATCCTCCCCATTTGACCCAATGCCACTTGGTACTAACAATCCTAACCTCAAACTCCAAACAATTATAACTTATCTATACCGTGCCTTCCAGAAAACCAGTGATAGGCACACACTTGTGTGCATTAACAGGAAGGGGAAAGGAGTTTTTAAAGGGGCTATTTTATAAGCTGAAGCAAGTTCTAGGGTTTATTTAGCATTAAAATTACTTCCCACCTTTTATAGTCCCTGGATATTGAGTGAGGTCTATTTTCCAAAGTTGTGCATCTATACTAATTTTATTCTGGACAACTGACACTAAATATTAAGGAGTCTACAAACAAAACAAAACATTCCCTCACTCCACACTGCTGAGCCCTAAGCTCCTTTTATAAAAGGAACTTTAAAGAGACCACATCAACCAGGTCTGGTAACCTTGCCACTATCCTAACCTAGACCCTTATCAGTTTACACATGCGTGAGTGAGTTTCTTCCTTCCTCCAAAACAGCCTGCCAGTGCCTTGAGATTAATTTCTCTTAAACCCCCGCTTTGCTCAAAAACCTTGATAGCTCTGATAGCCTGTAACAGCCGCACCCAGCTCCTTAAACTGGCCTTTAAGCCTCCTCTCCACTCCCCCTATAGGCACTAACTGGCTGTTTCTGGTCTGTTTTACACTAGCCTGTACCAGGCAAGACAGCTCTTCAGGAAGACAGCTCCCCCGTTGTCCCCTGAAAACACCACATGAGTTATCTGGATTTCATTGAACACTTGTGAGGTGCCAGGCACCATGTTAGGCATTACAAACATTATCTCATTTCCCTTCAATTTCATGAGATATGATTATACCCATTTTAGGGCTGTAGAAACTGAGACTAAAGAAATTAAGGTACTTGTCCAACCAAGATCTCACAGCAGAGACAGTATTCTTATGCTTACCTATCTGACTTAAAAACTGGATTACTTTCCATTTGGCACACTCTCACCCCTGCTGTACTGTGTGTTCTAATCACTCCTCCTTGCCATCTGGAATGCCTTCTCAACTCCAGTATACATATCTGAATCCCACCCAGCCTGCAAATCCCAGAGAGAAATTCCCACCTCTATCTTGAAATCTTTCACTACCATCCTAGTCCTTGGCAGACTGCTGAAACCCTTCATTATCTGCAGCTCTTACTTGGCACTCCTATTGTCTGCCCTGTACTATTATGTCAGTTTTCATTTATTCAGTCCCTTCCAACCATGCAGTAAGCTCCTTGAAGAGGGGAATTTGCCCTGTATTTCTTTATATTCCTCGCTCACTCTCCAGAGCCTAATAATATAGCTTCCACTTGTTGAGCACCCTCACACACAACAATCCTGAAAAGTAGACACTGTTATTATTGCCATTTTGCAGATAAACTGGGGCTCAGAGAGATTAAGAAACTTGCCCAAGCCACTCAGCAAGTAAGTAGCAGATCTGATATTCAAACGCAGACTGTCTGAATCAAATGTCCCTTCTCCTTAGCCAACACATTGTACTGGCTCAAATACAGTCTGTCTCACACAATGTGAATTTAGGAAGTGTCACTGTGTGGAGGATACTCAACAAACCTCTAGAAAATACCCTCTAACCATGACTTAAGACAAGGGCACTGTTTTCCTCTTCAGCAGGATAGCCTCTGAAACTCAACAGAAGTTTGAGTGTATACATCCCAGACCACCCCTTCCATTCTCCCCTCCTCTCTAGGAACCATGGCCCCTGTTGGTGGGAGCCAATAACACCACTGTCTGTATCTGTACTGGTGTTTCTCTGAGATAGAGAGGTGGATTACCCTGCCCCAAGCAGCCTCTACCTTTTAAATACACAGAGGAAAGTAGGGGAAAATGAAAGGTACAAGTGTTAATTTTTTTAATGGCCTGCAAGGGCTGGAGGTCTTGCAGTCTCTGCAGAAAAAATGGGTTGCTGCTGTGGGAAGAATAACACCTGCAAAAAAAAAAATGTTCACAGCTGACCAATTAAGCCAATATGTGGAACTCCATCTAGCTTCTTGTTTCAAGACATGGAGGTGGCAATGGGGATTAATAAAATCTCTACGATAAGAACTTCTGAGAGTACAAGAATCAAGGCCTGGAAGCCTGGCTACTTTTCCCCACATGGAGATTGTGCCTTCAGTGCCAATGCTAAAGACCTGGACCTGATAGTATTAAGCAAGCTAACAGGTTTCTTTATTTCCCACAGGTCTTTAGGAAACGTTAAAAAAAAAATTCTTGCAATGGTAACAGGGTACTTCCTATGAATTTGAGAAAGGGAAAATAATGAGTATATGATGACGTGTCTCTAGTATCCATGTGAAAACTAGTCTATTCTCCTAAATTCCCAAAGATAGATTTCCATCTTCATTTATATTTTGGTTTAAATATCTGGACAGCTCAAGGGCTACAACCCTTACCTCCCCCTACAAAACCCATGTTGTGGAACACAAAAGCTTGCACATGCACAGCACTTAATAAACCAAGTCCTTCATTTATTTCATCTCAGACAAGGCTCAAAACTACCCCTTGAAGTAAATGTATTATACACATTTTGCCTATGAGAAAACAAAAATTTACTTCACGTAACACAATTGGTACATGATAAACCTAGTCCCCACTCCTAGTCAAGGATACTTTCCCAGTTCTCAGGGCAATTTCCTGCCATTTCTATATTCTGCATCCATGTGTGAATTCTGTAAATCCAAAACCAGGAACCTCTCTCTATCTGAAAGAGATGGGCCTCAAGCTATATCAACCAGACTTCTACTATAACTACCTGGCCATACTAAGAGTTCCCCCACCCCAATCCTATAAACACTATATACAAAATTTAATATTTAGATTCAAATTAAGAAATATTTGGATGGTTCTTAAATCTATAGAATATGAGCAGGTGCAATGGTTGGGCTACCCATTCCAAAAGAAAGGCTAACATCACTGCTACTTGTTTTTCCACAATTGTCATTATTTATTGAGGATGTGCTGGGTACCTGACACTTCCTTATACTTGTAACTTATAATTGAGGAGCCCTTTTATCTGCTAATAGACAAACAGTCTTTTCCCCAGAAAAGACCTGGAATTGGATCTGTCCACCTTGTTCACTGACCCTTTAGTTGTGTATGTAACTCGGATATCCTGGGCCCAGCAGGTCCCCCTCCCTAATTTTTGAGCAATAATCAAACTCATCAAAGCAGACAAAACTCAAAGTTCCAGATCTTATAAATGGCTGAAATAAGGATATTCTTTTTGTCTCAGCTCAAACTTGGTTAATCTCCATATCCAATCTAACTGTGGGGTGAAAGAGAGGAATATATTTGATGATTTGGGACTGTTGCCCTATTTCTTTGTCTGCTAGCTGACCTCCCCTCTGTAAGTGCATCAGCATTTGCAACATTCAGTTGAAGCAGGAAGCCTCTTTCATCTGTGTCCTCTGGCCTTGATCTCTCCTGATCATTATAGTCTGGATCCCTGCTAATCACTAATGATCCTGTGGCCCTCTATATAATACTAAAGGTATTAGACCTGAATTCGTAGAAAAAGTCCTACTCAGCTAATTACATTCTTTCTGCTTTTCTTGGTTCTCCATGTAGTTTCAGCTGGAGTTCAATTTGAATTATTCCCTCAGATTTTAAATTATTTGCTGGTGGTTTTGGGAAACTATTTCTAAACTCTTCTCTTAGATGAATTCAACTAATTATGATTCAAAAGCCCCATGACCTACCTCTTTCCATCTCCCTCTCTCTTTACCTTGAGTGTCTTTCTACCCCATCTCCCATATTCTGGTCTTGAATATCATAAGAGTTTAAATTCACTGAGGAGGGAGTTTCATAATTCTGTATTTTGCACAGCATATAGCATATTGTTAGCTTACAGCAGTACACAGTAGTTCCATTACATATATACTTTGGGGTCTCTATTCACAACCATCTACTAAAAATGATGAATGTTTTATTCCACAAGTTAGACATCACCTACAGTTGAAGGATCACTGAGTTTTTTTTGATAATGGTGAATGCCTTGCTCACTAAACAGAATACAGGTTAAGTCTGATTTCTTAATTGAGTATGATTCCTTTGTATTTCAAGGAATGTGGAGCACCAAATCTATAGAACTATGTACGGCAATCCTGATTTTAGCCCATGACATCTTGGATTTTTCCTACCCAAGCCCATATTCTAGAATTTAACAGCTTTTGTTATCATAGCAGCAAAATTGAACTCTCATAAAATCCAGATCAACCAAATTCTTGACAATATAGTTTTCTGAAGTAAGATGTCTCTATACTGCATACCAATGTACTAGAGATGTATACGATTGTTAAATTAATAATTCATTGATAATCAAAGAGACTCTACAAGCTCCAAATGCACACTTTTCTTAAGAGTTTTCCCTGGCAGCTACTTTTACTCCAATGGTGCTTCCAATGTTCAAACTATTCTTGTGTAATGACTTTAGAACTAGTTTAAAAGCTACTCAAGAAAGACATCTAATAGTCTTTCCAATTGTTTTGACCCCCAAATTACATTACCTGACTTGATCACCCACCTAACTTTTCAGGGCACAGAAGGTCTTTAAAGGAAGATGACTGACTGCCTCCAAGGCTTTTTAACAAGATGTGCTGTGGGTTCTGAAGAGTGCCCAAATGAAGAGCTTCAAAATACGTTTGAACGATAGCAGCAATGGAAGCATGACTGCAATAAGTGACAGACTTCCAAGACGACTAGTTGGATAGGACACTAAAATGTATGTGTAAGTTCTGATACAATGGACTATATTAGTTTATAGTCATATCTTGGTTACTTAGTTATGGCCCTACAGCACAATATTAGGGTTAAGGAAAAAATTATTCTTAACATCTTCCATTATTGCACTTCACAAAATTTTACACTCTTTAGGTACAGCTTATAGATGTCATACAAAAATGTACTGATATTCAAGGACCTAGGCATTATTTAGGATGAAACTACAAATAATTAAGATAAACATCCTGGATGTTTTTCTCTGTTTATCAAGCCAATGAAAATGAATTGTAAACAGATGTACTTGTAACTACTTGAAATGTGTTTGTCTTCTTAATTGTAGGCAATTCTTACTTCAGGTTGGGGAAAAAAAGGGGTATGCGGTTTTGATTTTAACTAAAATTATAGTGCTTCACTCACATAACACCAGCCAGTCTAGCATACCATATAAGAAGCAAGACCTTTTAAGGAAAACTTTATATTCTAAAATTATTAAAAGGACATCATAAACACATTCAATCATGCAGGTCCTTTAAACTTTGCTTTGAAAGTCTTAAGGAGAAAAAAATATGGTAGTGACTAGGGCATAGGCTGGAGAAAACTTTCTGATTTCTAATTTTTCTTCCCTTAGCTTACTACTTGAGAGAAGTCAATACAATTTTCCGTTTGTATAAATGAAAGGCCAGAGTTTTTAACTCTTTTATAATAATATTCCTTGAGCTAGAAGAAGATATATTTTCCACATTTTAGTTACACTTCAAGAATTATGTATTATATGTCTATAGGGCTCATGTTCAATGGCAAAGTGAAGTGGACCTGTAACAGATAATGAATAAATAGTTATTGAATTAATGACGGGAGGAAAAGAAAACCATACCTTGGGTGAACACATGCACAGTTCATTGTAAAACTAACTCCCACGGGATTTGGTCCATGTAAATACAACTTCTGACTATTACATAATATCAAGCCTAAAGCGTCTGCTTAGATTTGGATCACTTTAGATTTCAGAATTCATTAGGACCCTAGCCGTACTTTTGAACCTAATCACTTGTTTCATGTGGCTTCTGATATAATCAAAGTCTTTAATACCCATGAGTAAGTAGTAACCATTAAGACCGGAGTTTTACAGAAAATTTACCTGACTTCCATACCTGAGCTAAATGGATCATTTCACACATCCAGCACTTATGCTAAAAGCATAAGGTTTCTCATTTAAGATAGCAGACGATTATCTTTCACAACAGAGGCATAAACATAACCAGTTATCTCACTTTTCCAATTATTCCAGTTTTAGAAGATGTCTGTTCTCATAAATAGAGCTCTATCACTGGCTTACAAGCACTATTTATTTGGTAGCACATATAACACCTTTGTTCCTTGGTTTATGTGATAGAACAGGACTAAGACAAAACCCTCCTCCCTCCTATGGGGACTTTTGTGCGTACCTTGATAAATACCTACAAAATGATAAATGATACTACCTCTTTCAGCATTTTGAAAGATGTCAACCAAACACAAAATATTTTTGGTGTGTGAATTAAAATGCCTCTTACTGATGGTCTCAGATGTTTCCTTGTAAGATAGCGTGTCAAGAACTGGCTTATATATTATCCGTCCTCCAGACTGACATCACACTTCGTAATAGCTTGGTATGATGATTGCTGTCAAAATCGCCTGCAAGGAAACATCCGTGCCCTAGATTGACATAATTTATTAGCATGACACAAGACTAAAAAACGAAGAACACCATGCGAAGCCTGACTTCAAGCACACGGTTAGGGGGGTCTGCTACGTGTGGGCGAAGGGCCTCAATCCTTCTCACGCTCTAACTTAGGAAGAGAATGAAAGTTGCCTGGAAGTCTCATGGGCGGGGGAGGAAGGCCAGACTGACAAGTGCCCGCGACAGGAGGAGGAAAATACTGTTTTTTCAAAGTCGAATCCCATCCAGGGATAGGTTTCTCTTTTCCGTGACCACCACACGACGGCACACACCTTGTGGGAAATGAAATGGAAGCGAGGGCGCGGCGGCCTCCGAGGCGGCCGGGGAAGCCGACCCGACGGAGCGGGGTCCGGGGCCGGTACGCTCGGAGTGGCCTCGGCCGAGCACTCCCGCCGGCGTCCCCCGCAGGGCTTTTAGGCCGCGCTCTCGCCGCCTTCCACGGCACGAAACCCGCCGCCCTCGAGACCCCGGCATCACCTCGCGGCGCCAACCGGCCCGGCCCGCCGTCTCCTCGCCCTCTCCTGGTGGGGGGGGGCCGGTGGGCAAGGTTCCCTCAGAGGCTGCGACGCTCCGCACGCGCCCCTCCGCAGTTGCGGCGTGAGAACCAGAGCTACCGGAGCTGCGGGCCCCAACTGCACACAAAGCCCCCGACGGCGCCGCGGCGCCTCCCCGCCTCGCTACTCCCGCTCCCGGAGCTCAGAGAGCGGCGGTCCGCGTTACAGCGTCCGCTCCCGCGGGGAAGTCCCGCTGAGAGGACGCCTCCAGCGGGAAGTGAGATCCAGCTCACGCGAGCAACCCCGCTCCCGAGCAGGGCCCTCTGCCCGACGGAGACTCTCACTTCAAACGAACAGGCGCTGCCCCCTGCGGGAGGAGGGGAGCGCGTGGGGAATACTCACACTGAGCCTGGCCGCGCCGCGCAGGGACCTCGCCGGGAAGGACGCGCGGGCTCGCGCAGGGGGAGCGGAGCCCCAGCGGGTTTCACCCGCGCCGCCGCCTCGGAAGGGAGGCCTCTACCGTCCGACCGCGGACCTGCAGCCGCCGCGTGCGCGCCGCCGCCGGCCCCGCCCATCGGCCCTGCCCCGTCCCGTGCCGCAGGCCCCGCCCTCCTGCCCCGCCGGCCCTGCCCCGTCCAGCTCCCCGCCCCGCCCCTCCGGCCTCATTTCTCCAGCCGGCTTCCTCCCCTCCTCTCTGCCTGCCGGGTGCAATCGGCTCTCTCACCAACGCGAAGGGACGAGGAAATCCTTCCACGAAAATGAACAGTGATATCCTTTTGATGGCTATAATTTATTCCAAATCGTCCCTGGACTGAAACGATCAATTAGCAGCCCGAAACGCACTGTGAAGTAAATTGTCACACTCTCTATTACAGGATGGTTATCATATATTTATAAGGTGTGTTTTCTGCAATCAGAACCAACAGGGTGTTGAGCGATCAGTCATACACGCGCTTCTTCAAAAAGAACGGGAAAGAAGCTCCAGCACGGGGGTGGGGGGCGGGGAACGTCCTTTGGACAATTATTACTTCTCCCACCCTTCCACAAGGGTGTTTCCTCTTGGCATCTGGGAAGTGCAGTGAGGGCGAGAGCTCTGCGCCAGCTCTCTTGGCCGCTCCTGTGACCGGGGAGCAATGTCCCTGTGAGCAACAGGGAGACTCGCAGCCCCAAGAGGAGACGGTTCCCTACCGTGAAATACAGATCAGACAAGATTACGCACTCTGTCTTTGTATGTCTTCAGTCCTAGCCTGGAAAATAATGTCTTACTCTTTGCTTCTAAGCTTCTAGCAGAATGTTTGCATTCTATACTTGTCTCTTTTCCTCAATTCTCAGGGTGTTGCCCTCTCTCTCTGCTATTTAGGTGTTATATACTGTAGAGATTATGCCAGGATGATATAAAGTTTACCCACGGAGAGAACTCTGCATTCTGAATTGGAATCTCGCCAGAACGCTTCCATCATTCATAAACGAGATGGCACAAAGTTCTGAGAAAGTCATAAGAAATTCTCATTCAGTCTGGTAGGCTGTCTTGACCGAGCCATGGAGACATTGTTATTTTCCTATGGTCATCCTCAGTGACTGTACATGAATATACATCCAGAACTTCCAAGTTTCCCCTAACAAACTACAGCACACTGTTATCCACCAACCACCTATCAATCATTTTTAAGGATTCTGGTTTGCATCCAATTAACAGTTCTTTTGCCTGAAAAACAGCTCTAGAGCCCAGCCTACTGATTGTTGTGAGAAAAGTTTAGCAAATAGAAGTTTAGCAAATATTGCCTCTGTGGGCAACAAGGTGACATTTGTGGAGAATGAGTCACAAGGCGGAGTAAGATGCAGAGTTTACACTACATTCTTCTTAGATTAACTGCTCCCATGATTTTTGCATGGTGGGGCTTGTCTGCAATGCCAGTCTCTGAAGAATGGAGAGAAAGAAAATCTTGCCAGGTATTCGAGTTGTAGAGGCAGCTGTTGCCATTGGACCTTCCCCCAGCATAAATGGGGCACTGCATTTTTCTCTCAGAAAACAAACGGGGCTGGGGACCCTCGCCTCATTTGAGTACCAGCATAGAAAAGAGCCAAACCCAGAACCTTCACCTTGTACCTTCCAAAGTCATTGATTTAATAGCTAATATTTATTAAGCACTTACTTCATTCTAGGCACTGTGCTTTAAATTATATGCATTATCTTATTTAATCCTATCAACAAACTTATGGGGAAGGTTCTTCATTTTACCAATAAGAAAACTGAGATTTAGCAAGATTAAGTAATTTATCCAAGGTCACACTTCTAGTAAGTGATGATCTCAAATCCAGGTCTCAAATCCAATGCCCATGTTCTTCACCCCAATAATATAGTACCTCAAAAATTTAAGATTTTGATTTAAGATTTTCCACCAAAATGACTTTAATGGAGCTGATGATAAAATGAGAGTGCTGAATTCTGGGAGAAGAATGAAAGAACAGCTCTTTGCAAAGGAAAGACATTATAGATACTTATACCCGACCTGGGTAGATTACCCTTTCTCTGTTCTACCCTTCCTACATTCTGTGATTTCTTTTTCAGAGTTATCACCTCCCATCTGGTGTCTAGCCAAAGAGACCTTACCCAAAGTCAGTGATGACTGCTAAGTTTGGTGTGGAGGTGGAGGGAAGGGTGGATGCAGCAGACCCCAGGGAAAGCAGAGCTCCTTGGGGAGAAGACTTAAGTAGGAGCCAGAGTTGGACAGAGGCCCCTGTCCCAGACCCCCCCCCCCCCCCCCCCCCCCCCCCCGCTCTGAGAATGAAATGTTGCTTCCTAATGGACTTTAAATTACCAACATAGCTAAACTCTCCCTTAATAGAATTGTAAAGATCTGCTTGCTACCTTTTTCCCCCTTCATGTAGAATTTGTAATCAAGAGCCCAGTTTTGTCATTTGGAAATACTAATTATCTAATCACGCAGTGCTGCATAACGTACTTGTCTGCCCAATTAGCTAGGACAATTATTAAAATTCAGAGACCTAATTATGTCTCAATTTAATGCTGGCAAACTTGCATACAGAGCAGTAATTAAAATCCTCTCTTTCCCTTTGCCTTTAGGGCAGGGGATGATTAGGCCCTGTCAGGGGGTGTACTGAACTAAACCAGTGAAGCGTATTGTGCAACATGACCCCGCATTGTTAAGTGTGTCAACATATTAACCTGAATTCCCTTCAGCCCCCACATAATCACATTTGGTGGAGGGATAAAGGAGCTAAAACATGAAGCATTTTATTAAAAAAACATAAATTCTTTTTAATTAATGCTATGAGAGTTCTGATGAATTTCATGCTTCCAAGTGCTGGAAGACATAAGACTGGTTCATCTAATTATGAGCAAATTTGCTCTTGTTAAAAACTATTTTTTTTCCTCATTTAAAGAAAATGATTTTTTTGGTGGTGTAATAAAAAAAAAGAAAGGGAAAAACCCTAGCTAGTTGGCTTCCAGTAATACAGTTGATTATCAGTTTTGTTTGATGATGGAAAACAAGTGAATGTTGACTTCCCAAAGAATCAAACCCCAATCTGGAGGCGTTTTTAAAAAGGCTAGAGTTTAATACATGAAAGATGTTAATAAAAGTGAAACATTACAAATCATAATATTGAAACAAATTCAAAATATTTATCTTTTGAGCTCATAAGTTTGATGTCTGAAACAAAACCAGGGTGAGGAGACCAGAGCACTGCACAGATTCATGTTGCTTTGGAAGCCCCTCAGCATGCAGGAACCCAGACAGTGTGGTCTGCTCTGCTGGCATCTCAATCCTCTTCTCTACAAACTAGGGAGAGCCACAAAACCCACTAAGACTTCAGAGCTGTCCTCTGACTTCTGGCTTTCTCTCACGATGGAATACATGATAGATTATTCATGAATTCATCTAAAGAAGGAAAGCATTCAATCTAGACCAAAAATGAATTATTCTGGAGAAAGAAGGACTTCTTTCAGTTGTTTCCAAACTTGAGGCATGGATAGCTTCTAGAGATCGAGAGACACACACACAAACACATACACACACATACACAGTCACTTACTTGGGCAGAGCTTACTCTAAATTGATCTGGTTTTGAAATCTCATGACAACCTTGCTACAGAGTAGGTGAGGCAAGCACGTCTCCATTTTATTAATGTGGGGCAGTTCAGATGCTTGTCCAAGCTGACCGCTCTATCCCACCACTTCCTAATTATGGGCAGGGCAAGACTAGAACTCAGTTCCCCCAGCTGCCCACTGCATCAGACAGAGTGGCTGTGGATGAAACACCAGTGAGAGAGACACTTGGTTCGGTAAAATATCTCAGGTTGAGGTCAAAGTATAGATAATGTTATAAATAATGAGGCGACACGGGAATAGCCTATATACCAACATCAGGGGATCTTCTGTCCTTCGGTCAATATTTATTTGCAACACATTTAGTCATATTGGTTCCTATTTGGTGCCTTTGGCCATTTACTTCCTCTTAGGTTTTTATATTCCCTGGTATATGTATGGTTACATCTGACTCAGTGGTAGTAAAAGTAGAGTTCCTTCCTCCCACTCTTGCTCTGGGTATAATGTGGGATAGAAGATAGTGTTTAGGAACAGTTCTGGCTGGTGCGTGCCCTCTTACTAACACAGGCAGTGACTACAGGTAGTCTCTACTGGAGATGGTTGGCTGGAGCCAGGACAGGCCCTTAGGCACTTGTGCTATAAAACCAGGGGGTAGCCCCTCCCCCAGGCCTCCCACGGAGTGTGCCCTGCGTCTTGAAAATGGCCTTGCTCTGAGTCTCTTCGGATGGCAAACTGAAGTGCAAATCTGTGTTCTGACTTGTTCCCGTGGCTGTCAGCATGTTTTCCTCTTGTCAGCAGCAATTGACTGGTCAGGCTCACCCCTGTACAGCAATTGTAACAGCTCATTGACAGACTAGTGACCCAGCTGGACCTGATAATGGAAAACTATTGATTTTTGTGGGCTCCACGAATCTAAAATGAACGACCAATGTAATGTCATCAATTGTCTCGGACTCTGCTAACCCAGGGGAAAAAAAGTTTCAGGGATTGGTTGTATTTTCTGACAGTGGTGTTTCAAAATCACACTGAGTATATGTAAGAAGAAGCCCATTTCTTGGGTGTTTTCCTTAAGTGACCCCAATTAGTCCATCAGGGCTTCAATAATACCTAGCCTTGCCTGTTAAATAAAGTGGGAGTTAGCATTGCCAATTAGCCAGTTGGGACCTGATATACCATTTAGAAAAGATACTTGAGGAGAAGCACTTTGGAAAGTGTTTTAAATGTTTATTATAAAACAAGCTCACAGAAAAGAAAAAATTGGGATTTTACCAAAATATATTGGCTTTCAAAGAGTCCTGATGTGTGAAATTGTGACAGAACTATTAGATTGTTTCTGCTTACCTGTGTTGATCTGTTTGGTAGTAGAAAGAAAAGCTTGAACATAATGTAGAGTGCCTTGGATGTGTGTTGGAGGAAATCACTATTTAGTTTTGTTTTTCAAACACTCTTCCCCTTAGCTGATCCTTTCAATAACTCTCAAATACTGCTGAGCGTATTCTTCAGAAACAAGAGTTGTTTCTCCTTGAGCCAAGTTAGCAAGGGGTTGGAGCTAATTTTGCCCACTAAACAAGTCCAGAAAATGCTGTATGAGGACTCTGCGCTGAGTTACGGATAGAATGTCTGCTAATGGCCTCTGCTGAAGGGAACTTTGTTTAAAAAAAAAAAAAAGGAAAAAGAAAAAAGAGGGAAGGCTATTGATCTTGGCAGCCAACCTGATACATTTAGTTCACAATCCACTTGTAGTGAGAACATAATCATCTCATGGTCCTGATCAAATTCAGACATTCTTAGAAGAGAGTTCTGAGGGTTAGACAAATCAAACAGCTCAGAAATAATGGGGTGCTTCCCCAGCCATTTGCTCAAAGAGAGCTAGAGAGAGGTCTCTGTAAGAAGCTGGAAAGAATGGACCCTGAAGGTGAGAGTCCCTCTGTGGCTGGGATCCCATTCACAGGATGGTGCAATCTTCACACTCTCCTGTAATGGTCCCTTTATGGCCTTTGATTAGCTTCACCCCTTGTACCACTACATTTCTGGTTTCCTAGCACTAGCAAAACCTACATTTTTAACTGTTTTGCTGCCTATTAGTAAAGACACACAAGGTTGAGACTTGAAAGAAATTAAGCTAGAACTAAAAACAAAAACAAACAAAACCCCAAAAAACTACTGGCATTTACCCTTAAATAAGTATAAAATACTTGGTGCAGAGAACACAAGATTCACCTGATTCTGTGACATGTCTTAGGGCACAGCCAAGGCATCAGCAGCTAAAGATCAGGGGCTAGGTCTTACATGTTTTGGGGTTCTCCATAGTGGCTGCCACGAGGTCTTGCATGGCACAGACACAATAAATAGTCACTGAATGAAGAAGTACCAAAGCTACTTTTAAGTGTAGAAGGTTGAGGTAAACATTTTCCAGTCTATGATAGATTTGGGAGAAAATAATTGAAATCAATGGTTTCTACATGCCTGTCTGCAGGCTCATACCAGTCCACAAAGAAGCTTCAGCTGTCTGTGATAAATATATGAACAAAAAGCTAAGGTAATGTGATTTTTTAAAGCAAAATGTAATCTTTTAGAAATTCCAAGATTATATCCTTTTGGAGTGTTAAATGTCATTTTTTAAAACAAATAATGATGACAGTAGGTGAAAGATGCTTTTAATTAATAACCTTACTTGACAAGGCAAGATGAAAAGTGGGCAAAATCATGCTTTGGTCCCAATATCTTAAACATTTCTCTCTGTAAAAGCCAAAAAAAAAAAGTGAGTGAATCTAAACAGACTTTTCGTGAAACTTACTAAAATTAAAACAATTATGGTCTTTTGACTGTCAATAAATAGAAATATTTGTGACTAAGACACACAGTACTAGTTGTGATAAACATGACTGCACTCTAAGATCTACTCACGTGGAGCTTCTTTTAGGTTTTTCTTCTATATCCTATCTTTACAAACCAGTTATGGATTTTTAAACCCAAATCTTTGATTTGATTGAAATGCTGAAAGACGTGATCTTAGTCACCATGATTTTAACTTCAAGATAATCTTTTCTGACAACATGACTTTTATCTCCAACTCTATGCAACGTTGGCTCTGTTGCCGGCAGCAGTTCCACAGTAATGATGCTGTTTGGAGGAAAAAAAGTAATTTTGTTTCTTTGGTTTTTAATTTGATTTATAAAGTACAAATTTAAATTCATACTGTGTGTTTTGCTGTCCTTTTTAACTTGTACTGTGGATTTAAATGTATTAAACATCTTCCCTCCAATAACCAATCATAAAAGTATAGTATTTCTTAATAGAGGATTAATAACTCTGGGTCCAGTATCGCCTCTATTTTAACCTCTTCCTCATATCCTTCAGAATGCTTTAGGCTGCAAATAAAATTAATTTTACAAAACAGAAGGGCAAAAATCTAAAAAAAAATCTCATGGCTCTTCCATTTGTGACAACATGGATGGACCTTCAAAGCAGTATGCTAAGTGAAATAAGCCAAAGAGAAAGACAAATACTATATGATAATCTCACTTATATGTGGCACCTAAAAAAACTGAACTCATAGGGACAGAGAAGAGATTGGTGGTTGCCAGAGATGGTGGGAGGGAGTGGGAGAAATAGGTCAAGGTGGTCAAAAGGTGTAAGCTTCCAGTTATAAGAAAAATAAGTTCTGGGGATGCCATGCAGAGCCTGGTGACTATAGTTAACAGTATTGTATTGTATATTTGAAAATTGCTAAGAAAAGAAATCTTAAACGTTCTCATCATAAGAAAAAAAATGTTTGTAACTATGTGAGGTGATGGATGTTAACCTATCATATTGCAGTAATAATTTTACAATATGTACATATAAAAATCATTATGTTGTATGCCTTAAACGAATACAACGTTATATGTCAATTATATCTCAGTAAAACTGGAGGAGGGGGAAATCTTGTGGTTCCAGGGTTAATTGATTTAGTGTCTCAGTAATATCATCAAGGACCCAGACTTCTTCCATATTTCTCTTAGGCCATCTCAGCATGTTGGCTTGTCCTTTTATGTCCTTCCTCCGTGGTGGCAACATGGCCATGCAGTTCCAGGTGTCATATGCAGATAATAATGTCCAGCATCAGAGAAGGATATTCCTCTGTTGTGTCCCTTTCTGAGACCTGAGGAACACTCTCCCAGAAGCCCATCTTCTGACTTTACCTAAAACTTCATCCAGAATTGTGTCACAGGCCCATTTCTAAACCAGTCCCTGGCAAGAGGAACAGATTTATCATCATTGGATTATTAAACATCTATTTCCATCCTCTAGGAATAGAGAAGGGCACAGCCTTCCCTAAAGGATACCAGGACTGAAAATAAATTACCTGAACAAATATTAAGTTTCTGTTAACAAGGAAGAAAAAGGGACACATAAACTCAGAATAACCGTTTTGATGACATTCCCTCTTAGAAGCCAGCCATCATGTAAGAAGTTCAAATACCCTGCGGACACCAAACCATGATAAAGCCTGAACTAGCCACTTGGAGAAATACTGAGACACCAGGTAAGTAAGTGAGACCTTCTTGGACCTTCCAGCTCAGTTCAAATGGATGCAGCCAAGTGAATAACCCAACACTAAGGAGCAGAACTGCTCAGCCAAGTCCTGCCCAAACAATCCTGAGAGATAAAATGGTTCTTATGTTAAGCATCTAAGATTTGTAGTCGTTTGTTACATAGCAATAGGTAACTAGAACATATTACAGTATAATGTCTACAACAGAGATGTCATTCAAATATAAAGACACTGATAGGTTTAAATTTAAAAAATGGAAAAAGATATACCATGAAAATAGTAAGCAGATTAAAACTGGAATTACTGCATTAATATCAGACCAAAATAGACTTCAAGACAAGGAGTGTTGCCAGAGATAATGAGTAGTTATTTCACCATGATAAGAGGGTCAATTCATCAGAAAGACATTACAATTATGTGTGTGTATCTGAATCAGAGTTTCAAAATACATTAAACAAAAACTGACAGAACTAAAGAGAGAAATAGATAACCCAGAATTATAATTAAAGATTTTAATGCCCCCAACAACTAGACCCCCCAAATCATTAAGAATATAGGAGAGCTGAACAACACAACCACCTTGACACACTTGGCATTTATGGAACATTATACCCAACCACTGCAGGGTACACATTATTTTCAAGGGCACATAAAATATTCACCAAGTTAGACCATATGCTAGCCCGTAAAATATGTCTCAGTAAAGTCTGAATAAAGTAAAATCATACAAAGTATGTTTTCTGACCACAAAAGAATGAGATTAGAAATCAATAAGATATTCAAATATCCCCCAAATATTTGGAAATTAAATAAGACACTTCTAATAACCCATGGGTCAAAGAAGACATCACAAGGAAAACTAGAAAAATTTTGAACTGAATGATAATGAAAAAATGGTCTAAAATCAATTATCTAAGTTTCTCCATTAAGAAACTGGGAAAAGATGAGCAAAATAATCTATCTTTGTAAGTATTTTTATTTAGGAAATAATAAATAAAGATAAAAGCAGAGATCAATAACATAGAAAAATAAAAAATTAACAAAGCCAACATTTGGCTCTTTGAAAAGATTAATAAAATTGATAAACTTCTAGCTAAGCTGATCAGGAAGAAACAAAACACAATTTTTAAAAAAAAATTTATTTATTTTTGGCTGTGTTGGGTCTTTGTTGCTGCATGCTGGCTTTCTCTAGTTGCAGCAAGCAGGGGTTACTCTTTGTTGCAGCAGTGCGCAGGCTTCTCTTTGTATTGGCTTCCCTTGTTGCGGTGAGTTTATGTTAATAAGGTGATTTTGGAAAGTCCTTAGCTCACCACAGATGGGGACTGACTGCCAGGGAATCCAACCAAGTAATTAGAGGGTTGGAATTTTCCCCTATCTCCCACACCTCTCCAACCCCCTCAGGGAAGGAAAAAGGATTGGAGATTCAATTAATCACCAATGGTCAATGATTTAATCAATTATACCTATGTAATGAAAACTCCATAAAAATTCCAAAGTATGGGGGTGAGAGTGTGTGTGCGGTGGAGGGAGTGGTGGTTTGGAGAGCTTTATGTAGTTCACTAGGTTGGTGAACACATGGAGGTGCTGGGAGGGAAGTGTGTCTAGATAGGTCATGGATGTTCTATACCCCTCCCCCCATACCCTTCCCTATGCATCTCTTCCATCTGGTTGTTCCTGAGCTGTACCCTTTTTTTAAAAAAATTTAATTTATTTTTTATACAGCAGGTTCTTATTAGTCATCCATTTTATACACATCAGTGTATACATGTCAATCCCAATCTCCCAATTTATCACAGCACCACCCCCACCCCACCCTGCTTTCACCCCTTGGTGTACATATGTTTGTTCTACATCTGTGTCTCAATTTCTGCCCTGCAAACTGGTTCATCTGTACCATTTTTCTAGATTCCACATATATGTGTTAATATATGATATCTGTTTTTCTCTTTCTGACATACTTCACTCTGTATGACAGTCTCTAGGTCCATCCACGTCTCTACAAATGACCCAGTTTCGTTCCTTTTTATGGCTGAGTTATATTCCATTATATATATATATATATATATATATATATATATACCACATCTTCTTTATCCATTTGTCTGTTGATGGGTATTTAGGTTGCTTCCATGACCTGGCTATTGTATATAGTGCTGCAATGAATATTGGGATGCCTGTGTCTTTTTGAATTATGGTTTTCTCTGGGTATATGCCCAGTACTGGGATTGTTGGGTCATATAGTAATTCTATTTTTAGTTTTTTAAGGAACCTCCATCCTGTTCTCCATAGTGGTTGTTTCAGTTTACATTCTCACCAACAGTGCAAGAGGGTTCCCTTTTCTCCACACCCTCTCCAGCATTTGTTGTTTGTAGATTTTCTGATGATGCCCATTCTAACTGGTGTGAGGTGATACCTCATTGTAGTTTGGATTTGCATTTCTCTAATAATTAGCGATGTTGAGCAACTTTTCATGTGCCTCTTGGCCATCTGTATTTCTTCTTTGGAGAAATGTCTATTTAGGTCTTCTGCCCATTTTTTGATTGGGTTGTTTGTTTTTTTAATATTGAGCTGCATGAGCTGTTTATATATTTTGGAGATTAATCCTTTGTCCATTGATTCGTTTGCAAATATTTTCTCCCATTCTGTGGGTTGCCTTTTCGTCTTGTTTATAGTTTTCTTTGCTGTGCAAAAGCTTTTAAGTTTCATTAGGTCCCATTTGTTTATTTTTGTTTTTATTTCCATTACTCTAGGAGGTGGGTCAAAAAACATCTTGCTGTGATTTATGTCAAAGAGTGTTCCTCCTATGTTTTTCTCTAAGAGTGTTATAGTGTCCAGTCTTACATTTAGGTCTCTAATCCATTTTGAGTTTATTTCTGTGTATGGTGTTAGGGAGTATTCTAATTCATTCTTTTACATGTAGCTGTCCAGTTTTCCCAGCACCACTTATTGAATAGGCTGTCCTTTCTCCACTGTACATTTCTGCCTCCTTTGTCAAAGATAAGGTGACCATATGTGCGTGGGTTTATCTCTGGGCTTTCTATCCTGGTCCATTGATCTATATCTCTGTTTTTGTGCCAGGACCATATTGTCTTAATTACTGTAGCTTTGTAGTATAGTCTGAAGTCAGGGAGTCTGAGTCCTCCAGCTCCGTTTTTTCCCTCAAGATTGCTTTGGCTATTCAGGGTCATTTGTGTCCCTATACAAATTTTAAGGTTTTTTTTGTTCTAGTTCTGTTTAAAATGCCATTGGTAATTTGATAGGGATTGCATTGAATCTGTAGATTGCTTTGGGTAGTATAGTCATTTTCAGAATATTGATTCTTCCAATCCAAGAACATGGTATAGCTCCCCATCTGTTTATGTCATCTTTGATTTCTTTCATCAATGTCTTATAGTTTTCTGCATACAGGTCTTTACCTCCTTAAGTAGGTTTAGTCCTAGGTATTTTATTCTTTTTGTTGCAGTGGTGAATGGGATTGTTTCCTTAATTTCTCTTTCTGATCTTTTGTTGTTAGTGTGTAGGAATGCAAGAGATTTCTGTATGCTAATTTTGTATCCCGCAACTTTACCAAATTCATTGATTAGCTCTAGTAGTTTTCTGGTGGCATTTTTAGGATTATCTATGTATAGTATCATGTTATCTGCAATGACAGTTTTACTTCTTCTTTTCCAATTTGTATTCCTTTTATTACTTTTTCTTCTCTGATTGCCATGGCTAGGACTTCCAAAACTATATGTTGAATAATAGTGGCGAGAGTGGACATCCTTGTCTTGTTCCTGATCTTAGAGGAAATGCTTTCAGCTTTTCACCATTGAGAATGATGTTTGCTGTGAGTTTGTCATATATGGCCTTTATTATATTGAGGAAGGTTCCCTCTATGCCCACTTTCTGGAGAGTTTTTAATCATAGATGGGTGTTGAATTTTGTCAAAAGCTTTTTCTGCATCTTTAGAGATGATCATATGGTTTATATTCTTCAATTTGTTAATATGGTGTATCACATTGATTGATTTCCATATATTGAAGAATCCTTGCATCCCTGGGATAAATCCCACTTGATCGTGTTGTATGATCTTTTTAATATGTGTTGGATTCTGTTTGCTTAGCACTTTGTTGAGGATTTTTGCATCTCTATATTCATCAGTGATATTGGTCTGTAATTTTCTTTTTTTGTAGTATCTTTGTCTGGTTTTGGTATCAGGGTGATTGTGGCCTTGTACAATGAGTTTGGGAGTGTTCCTTCCTCTGTAATTTTTTGGAAGATTTGAGAAGGCTTGGTGTTAGCTCTTCTCTAAATGTTTGATAGAGTTCACCTGTGAAGCCATCTATCTGGTCCTGGACTTTTGTTTGTTTTTTAATCCCAGTTTCAACTTCATTACTTTGATTGGTCTGTTCATATTTTGTATTTCTTCTTGGTTTGGTCTTGGAAGGTTATACCTTTCTAAGAATTTGTCCATTTCTTCCAGGTTGTCCATTTTATTGGCATAGAGTTGCTTGTAGTAGTCTCTTATGATGCTTTGTATCCCTGCGGTGTCCGTTGTAACTTCTCCTTTTTCATTTCTAATTTCATTGAGTCCTCTCCCTCTTTTTCTTGATGAGTCTGGCTAAAGGTTTATGAATCTTGTTTATTTTCGCAAACACCAGCTTTTAGTTTTATTGATTTTTACTATTGTTTTCTTTGTTTCTTTTTCATTTATTTCTGCTCTGATTTTTATGATTTCTTTCCTTCTGCTAACTTTGGGTTTTGTTTGTTCATCCTTCTCTAGTTCCTTTAGGTGTAAGTTTAGATTGTTTATTTGAGATTTTTCTTGTTTCTTGAGGTAGGATTATATTGCTATAAACTTCCTTCTTAGAACTGCTTTTGCTACAACCCATAGGTTTTGGATCTTTGTGTTTTCATTGTCATTTGTCTCTAGGTATTTTCTGATTTCCTCTTTGATTTCTTCAGTGATCTCTTGGTCATTTAGTAACGTATTGTTTAGCCTCCATGTGTTTGTGTTTTTTATGGTTTTTTTCCCTGTAATTGATTTCTAATCTCATAGTGTTGTGGTGGGAAAAGATACTTGATATGATTTCAATTTTCTTAAATTTACTGAGGCTTGATTTGTGACCCAAGATGTGACCTATTCTGGAGAATGTTCCATGTGCACTTGAGAAGAAAGTATAATCTGATGTTTTCGGATGGAATGTCCTATAAATATCAATTAAATCTATCTGATCTATTGTGTTATTTAAAGCTGTGTTTCCTTTTCAATTTTCTGTCTGGATGATCTGTCCATTGGTGTAAGTGAGGTGTTAAAGTCCCCCACTATTATTGTGTTACTGCCGATTTCCTCCTTTATATCTGTTTGCATTTGCCTTATGTATTGAGTTGCTCCTATGTTGGGTGCATATATATTTATAATTGTTGTATCTTCTTGGATTGATCCCTTGATCATTATGTAGTGTCCTTCCTTGTCTCTTGTAACATTCTTTATTTTAAAGTCTATTTTATCTGATATGAGTATTTAGATTTCACATATGAGTGACATCATGCTGTATTTCTTTCCCTGTCTGGCTTATTTCACTTAGCATAATGCCCTCCAGTTTCATCCATGTTGTTGCAAATGGAAAGATTTCCTCCTTTTTTAAAGGCTGAATAATATTCCTCTGTGTGCGTGTGTGTTTGTGTGTGTGTGTGACATTTTCTTTACCCACTCATCTGAGAGACACCTATGTTTCCATATCTTGGGTGAATAATGCTGCGATGAACATGGGAGTGCAGGTATCTATTTTGTGATAGTGATTTTATTTTCACTGGATATAAACCCAGAGAAGTGATTGCTGGATCATAAGGTAGTTCTACTTTTAATTTTTTAAAATTAAAAATAGAACTGTTTTCCATAATGTCTGTACCAATTTACATTCATGCCAACAGTATACAAGGGTTCCCTTTTCCCCACGGCCTTGCTAACATTTGTTATCTCTTGTCTTCTGGTAATAGCCATTCTACTAGGTATACATTTCCTGGTGATCAGTGATGGTGAGCACCTTTTCATGTACCTTTGGGCCATTTGTATGTTTGTGTGTCTTCTTTTGAGAAATATCTATTTGGGTCCTTTGCCCATTTAAAAAAAATGTTGTTTGTTCTTTTGCTATTGAGATGTATAATTTCCTTATATATTTTGGATATTAAGCCCTTGTCAGATATATGGTTTGCAAATATTTTCTCCCATTCCATAGGTTGCTTTTTCACTCTGTGTTTCCTTTGCTCTGAAGAAGTTTTTAATTTGATACAATCTCACTTGTCTGTTTTTGCTTTTGTTGTCAGTGCTTTCGGTGTTTTGTAGCCAAGATCAATGTCAAGAAGCATTTTTGCCTGTGCTTTCTTCTAATGGTTTTATAGTTTCAGGCCTTACCCATTTTGAGTTGATTTTTGTATTTGGTGTGAGATGTTCAATTTCATTCTTTTGCATGTGGATGTTCAGGTTTCCCCACACCACTTATTGAAGAGATTATCATTTCCCCATTGTGTATACTTGGCCCCTTTGTTGATGATTAATTGACCATAAATGTGTGCACTTGTTTCTGGGCTCTCTGTTCTCTTCTTTTGGTTTATATGTCTGTTTTTATGCCAATTCCATACTGTTTTGATTACTGTAGTTTTGCAATATATTTTGAAATCAAGGAGTGTGATACCTCCTGCTTTGTGCTTCTTGCTTCTTCTGCATCTATTGAGATGATGGTGTGTTTGTTAGTTTTTATACTGTTAATATGTTTTATCACATTTATTGATATTTGTAAGTGGAAATATCCTTATATCCCAGGGATAAATTCTATTTGATCATGGTGTATAATCTTTTTAATGTGATGTTGAATTCAGTTTGCTAGTATTTCGTTGAGAATTTTTGCATCTATATTCATCAGGGATATTGGCCTATAATTTTCTTTTCTCATGGTGGTTTTTTTTCTGGCTTTGGTATCATGGTGAATCTGGCTTCATAAAATGAGTTTGGAGGTGTTTCCTCTCTCCTATTTTTTGGAAGAGTTTAAGAAGGTTTAGTATTAATTCTTCCTTGAATGTTTGGTAGAATTCACCTATAAAACCATCTGTCCTGGAGTTTTCTTTGCTTGATTACTGATTCAATCTTCATATTTGTTATTGGTCTGTTCAGTCTTGATTTTGTCTTGATAGGTTTATGTTTCTAGGAATTTATCCATTTCCCCTCAGTTACCCAATTTATTGGCATATAATTGTTCATAGTAGTCTCTTTTGATTTTTGAGACACCCACTATAATGTCTCAAATTTCTGACTTTGAGTCTTCCCTTTTTTCTTAGTCTAGCTAAGGGTTTGTCAGTTTTATCTTTTCAAAAAGGCAACTCTTAGTTTTGTTGATTCCTTTCTGTTGTTCTATTCTCTATTTATTTCTGCTATAATGCTTTTTTTCTTTTTTTCTTCTTCTGCTAACTTTGGGCTTAGTTTGTTCTTCTTTTTCAAGTTCCTGGAGGCAAAACCTGGGTTGTTTGAGATCTTTCTTCTTTTTTAATGTATGGGTTTATTGCTATAAATGTCCCTCTTAGTACTGCTTCTCTGCACTCCATAAATTTTGGTATGTTATGTTTTCGTGTTTATCTTGGATATTTTAAAAATTCCCTTTTGATTGCATTTGACCATAGGTTGTTCAAGAACATGTTGTTTAGTTTCCATGTACTTCTGAATTTTCCTGTTTTCTTACTGTTATTAATTTCTAGTTTTATTCCATTGTGGTTGGAAATGATACTTGGTATGATTTTGATCTTAAGTTTGTTAAAACTTTTTTGTGACTTTTTTTGGTAATCTCTCTAGGAGAATGTTCCATATGTACTTGAGAAGAATGTATATTTTTCTGCCATTGGGTGAAAAATTCTGTATACATCTGTTATGTCCATTTTTTTCCTACAGTATCGTTCAATTCCTCTGTTTTTTTATTGATTTTCTGTCTGTTCTATCCATTATTGAAAGTAGGGTTTTGAAGTCTCCTACAATTATTGTATTGCTGTCAATTTCTCCTTTCAGATCTGTTAATATTATCTTTATATATTTGGGTGCTCTGATGTTGTGTGTATATATTTACAATTGTCATATGTTCTTGTTGAATTGACCCTTTTATCATTATATAATGACATTCTTTGTCTCTAGAGACAGATTTTGACTTAAAGTCTATTTTGTCTGATTTAAGTACCGTCACTTACGCTTTTTTTCTTTCTTTTTTTTTTTTTGCGGTATGCGGGCCCCTAACCGTTGTGGCCTCTCCCGTTGTGGAGCACAGGCTCCAGACGTGCAGGCTCAGCGGCCATGGGTCATGGGCCCAGCCGCTCCGTGGCATGTGGGATCCTCCCGGACTGGGGCACAAACCTGTGTCCCCTGCATCGGCAGGTGGACTCTCAACCACTGCACCACCAGGGAAGCCCCATTTATGCTTTCTTTTGGTTACCATTTGCATGAAATATCTTTTTCTATCTCTTCACTTTCAGCTTATCTGTGTCCTTGAATCAAAAGTAAGTTTCTTGTAAACAACATACGGTTGGATCTACTTTTTTTTTTTAATCCGTTCAACCATTCTATTTCTTTTGATTGGGGCATTTAACCCATTTACATTTAAAGTAATTATTGATAGGGAAGGACTTACTTTTGACATTTTGTTGTTGTCTTATAATTCTTTTATTCTTCTTTTTCTTTCCTGCTGTCTTCCTCTGTGTTTCATTTTGTGTGTGTGTGTTCATAGGCTTTGATTCCTTTTTCTTTTGTGTAACTTCTATAGGTATTTTCTTTATGGTTACCATGGGGCTTACATAAAATCTATTTATAATAGTCTATTTTAAGCTGATAACTTCACTTGCATACAAACACTCTACACTTTTGCCTCTCTTCCTCTCTGCACTATATGCTCTTGATGTCACAATTTACACATATTTATATTGTGTGGAAGGATGTTGAATTTTGCCAAATGCTTTTTCTGCATCCATTAAGATGATCATGTGTTCCCCCCCCACCCTGTATCCTATTAATATTGTGCAATGCATCAATTTTCATATTTTGAATCAACTTTCCATTTCTGGGATAAATGCCACGTGGTCATGGTGTATAATCCTTTTATATGCTGCTGGATGAGGCTAGAAAGTATTTTGTTGAGGATTTTTGCATCTATATAAGAGATTTGGTTTACAGTTTTCTCTTCTTACCATGTCTTTGGCCTTGCTCTTAGGGTAATACTTGCCTCACAGAATGAGTTACGAAGTGTTCCCTCCTTTTCTATTTTTTGGAAGAGTTTGAAGATTGATACTAATTCTTCTGTAGACATTTGGAAGAATTCACCAGAGAAGCCATCTAGTCCTGAGATTTTCTTTGGTGGAAGTTCTTTGATTACAGACTCTTATCTCTTTACTTGTTATAGGTCTATTCAGGATTTCTATTTCTTCCAGAATCAGTTTTGGTTGCTAGTTATCTAATTTGTTGGCATGTAACTGTCCATAGCATTCCCCTATAATCCTCTTTATTTCTGTAAGGTAAGTAGGAATGCCTTCTTTTTCATTTTTGTCTTTAGTAATTTGAGTCTTCTCTTTTTTTCTTGACCTAACTAGAGTTTTGTCAATTTTGTTGGTTTTCTTTGAAGAACAAACTTTTAGTTATGTTGATTTTTATCTATTGTATTTCTATTTCATTAATTCTTCCTCTAATCGTCATTGTATTTCCTTCCTTAGGCCTGCTTTGGGTTTAGTTTTCTCTTCTTTTTCTAGTTTCTTAAGACTGAAGTTTAGGTTATTGAGATCTTTCTTCTTTTTTTAATGTAGGCATGTATTTTACCTCCTAGTACTTATGCTTTTGTTGCATTCCATGAGTTTTGTATTTTGTGGTTTCATTTCTGTATACCCAAAGTATTTTATAATTTCCCGTATGATTTTGTCTTTGACACATTGGTTATTTAGAAGTATGTTAATTTTCACATATTTGTAAATTTCCCAGGTTTCTTCCTATTATTGATTTCTTTTTTTTCCTATTATTGATTTCTGTTGAATCTTTCTGATTCATTCTTCTAGCTAGAATGTTGTTGAGCCATTCAAGTAAAATTTTCATTATAAGTTATTGCTCTTTTCAACTGAAGAATTTACATTTGTTTGCTTTTTATAATTTCTATCTATTGATAGCCTTTATATGTGAGACACTGTTCTCATATTTTTCTTTAGTTCTTTAAATATAGTTTCCTTTGAGCATATTTTATTTTTTAATTTAAACATATTTATTTATTTTTGGCTGCATTGGGTCTTCATTGCTGCGTGCAGGCTTTCTCTAGTTGTAGTGACCAGGGGCTACTCTTTGGTGCCTTGGCTTCTCATTGCGGTGGCTTCTCTTATTGCAGAGCATGGGATCTAGGCGCACAGGCTTCAGTAGTTGTGGTACGTGGGCTCAGTAGTTGTGGCTCACGGCTCTAGAGCACAGGCTCATTAGTTGTGGCACATGGACTTAGTTGCTCCATGGCATGTGGGATCTTCCCGAGCTCGAACCTGTGTCCCCTGCATTGGCAGGTGGGTTCTTAACCACTGTGCCATTAGGGAAGTCCCTGAACATATTTTAAAAAGCTGATTTGAAGTTTTTGTCTAGAAAGTTCAATATCTGGGCTTCTTCTGGACACTTTCTATTGATTACTTTTTTCCTGAGCAGGAGTTATACTTCTTTATCTCCTAGCATGTCTCACAATTTGTCTTTTGAACACTGGATACGTTGAATATTATAATGTGGCAAGTCCGGAAATCACATTCTCTCTCTTTCCTTAGCGTCTGTTATTTACTTAGTGACTTTTCTGAATCCTGTAAAGCTGTATTCTTTGTTTTGTGATGGTACTGCAGTTTCTACTTGGTTGGCTTAGTGATCAGCTAATAATTGTACTCATTTCCTTAAATGCGTGGAACCACAAAATACTGGTCTTTGCTGAGGAATTTGTGTGTGTTGAGGCATACCTTCAACATTCAAGCAGTTTACAACTCTCCCTTAGCCTTCACTGTCTGCTTGTGCAGTCTCCAGGTCAGCAAGAGGTGATAGCCTAGGGCCTTCTTGGGTCTTCCTAAGCATGCACACTGCCTTATGCATGTGCAGCCTTCTAGATTTCCAGAAATATGTTAAGAGCTTTCAAAAACCCTTATGGACATGGCATTCCCCAGCCTTTTCTCCCAAGCTTTTTCATTCATATATTGTTTATCCCAACTGTTATCACCACTGTCTGAAGCAACTAAAAGTTTTTGCCTGTAAATATTACAACAAACACCACCTGTCTAGCACTGGACGAGTTCTGAGTCAAGTTGTATAGGGAGAAGCTTCTATCTGTTCTTCCACAAAACCACCAGACAGTTCAAATAATGACAATTCTTTGTGAATGGAGTCTGTTCTGCTCCTTGAGGTACCTGGAATGTGGGCTGCTATTTTCAGGGCTATTGCTGAGCTGAGGAATGGGGAGATATGGTGATGCACTTTCCACCAGGCTCTTTCTTGAGAAACATATTTTTGAAATGAGTGATAAATGGTGACAGCCACCATTTTGGAAGAATGCCCAGAATATATAGAGAGGCTACATGATTGTGTTCAAGGCAACAGCCTAGCTAAAGTCCAAGCTGACAGCCAGTATTAACCACCAGACATGTAAGTGAATTAAGCCTTCAGTAGATTTGCCATTGAGGAGCCCCGGCTAACACTAACTGGAGAAGGGGTGAGTGTTATCCCACTGAGCCGTGCTCAAATCGAAATTTCAAGGCTAAAAACAATGTTATTGTTTTATTATTTATTTATTTAATAAAAATGATATGTTTAAGGTGTACAACTTGGTGTTCTGAAATACATATACATAGTGAAATGATTACTACAGTCAAGCTAATTAACATATCCATCTCTTCATATACTTTTTTTTTTGTGGTCAGAGCACCTGAAATCTACTTTTATAGCAACTTTATAGTATTCAATACAGTAATAACTATAGTCATCATATGGTACATTTAGCTCTCCAGACTTATTCATCCTACATCGCTGCAACCTTGTAAACTTTGGCCAACGTCTCTCCATTTTCCCCACCACTAGCATTGTTCTACTCTCTGCTTCCATGAATTAAACTTTCAGGTTCCACATATAAGTGAGATCATGTGGTATTTTTCTTTCTGTGTCTGACTTATTTCACTTAGTATAATGTTCTCGTTTCATCCATGTTGTTGCAAATGGCAACATTTCTGTATCACAATAACATTTATATGTCACAATTTCTTTATCCATTCACCCATCAACAAACACTTATGTTGTTTGCATATCTTGGCTATTGTGAATAATAAACATGGAAGTGCAAATATCTCTTTATGACACTAATATTTTTTCCTTCTGATATATTGCCCAGAAGATGGATTGCTGAATCATATGGTAGTTCTATTGTTAATTCTTAAAGGAAACTCATACTGTTTTCCATAATGGCTGTACCAATTTACATTCTAACCAACAGTGTACAAGGGTTTCCTTCTCTTTACATCCTTACCAACACTCTTGTCTTTTTGATAATAGCCATTCTATCAGGTGTGAGGTGACAGATATCTCACTGTGGTTTTTATTTGCATTTTCCTGATGATTAAGGACGTTAAGCACCTTTTCATGTGCCTTTTGGCCATTTGTATGTCTTCTTTAGAGAAATATCTATTCATATTCTTTGCCCAGTTTTAATCAGGTTATTTGTTTTGGCCATTGACTTGTATCTTGTTTTTAAACCATTAAGTTTTATAGTGGTTACTACAACAATAGATATTTGGAATCCACTCAGGTACCTAAAAGAGGAATGCTGCTGTAACCCAAACCCTAAATTACAGATAGTGGCTTTGGGTGGGAGTGTTAATAAAAAAAAAATGGCTTCAAAGATACTCCTAGTGGAAGCCTAATGGACCTCAAGGATGCTGTAGGGAGGAATTGAAAGAAAGTGAAAAAATGTTATTGGAAACTAGAGAAAAGGGGACGCTTGTTATATAGTGCTAAAAGTTTACTCTCAGTAACACGGAAATATACATAATAAACTGGATGTCATAGCTAAGAAGATTTCAAGGTAAAGTGTTCAAGTTGCTGCTTGGGTTCTTTTGCCTGCTTCTAGTAAAATGCAAGAGGAAAGGAAAAAGCTAAAGAATGATTCTAACTATAAAGTAACAAGAGATTGTTGTTAAAAAATAAATCTGGGGCTTCCCTGGTGGCGCAGTGGTTGAGAATCCGCCTGCCGATGCAGGGGACACGGGTTCGTGCACTGGTCTGGGAAGATCCCACATGCTGCGGAGCGGCTGGGCCCGTGAGCCATGGCCGCTGAGCCTGCGCGTCTGGAGCCTGTGCTCCGCAATAGGAGAGGCCACAACAGTGAGAGGCCCGTGTACGGCAAAAAAAAAAAATAAATAAATAAAAAAAATAAATCTGCTATCATTTCCAGATTTTCCAGATGGCAAATATTGTTAACATTAAGAAATGGCTTCTGTGCAGAGTTTAAATCCAGTGTGCTGTCAGGAAAACGTAGTGTAAAAATGCAGCTCAGCATATGACTAAAAGACTTTTGATAAAAACACAGAACGGTTTAAGATGATGCTTCAAACAGACAAAAGTCCTTCAAAGGATAGTAGGAGTGTGCCTCACAGACCCTCTCCATTAAACAATAGGTCTTTTAAGGATCTTAGAGTAATTGTTCCATGGGAGACTTTTAAGAAGCCCAAGGTAGAGAATGGCTTATCAAGGCAAGATGTGTGAGCGCTGCTTTTGTATAATGGATTGACTCTCAGTGATTCAGAGTAAGCCCACAAGACTTTTAAGGAAATTGTACCAACAGAAACAGTCAGCTTGAATTGAAAGACACAGAGACATTACAATTCAAAAGAAAATCTGTGGACCCCTGAACTATTAGGAGCAGGAAGCAGGCTAGGAAATCCACTCGGCTGCATCGCCAACCACTTCTTACGTGCAAGGAAGGATTACTCTTAAGTTCAAGAAAATACCAAAAAAAAAAAAAAAAAAAAAAGTCCAGAGGGAAAAGCCGAGAACTGTGGAGAATCATTCCCAGGTAGTAGGACTAAAGCTCTAATCAGGGAAACAGCAACATGTGCCCTGCTGGATTTCACAAAGGCTATGGGGCAATGACTTCTGTGTCTCCTGTTTTCACTTTTTGAATGGGAGGGTCTATAGCAGTTATCCTGCCCCGTCACTGTATGTTGACGGAAGTGGGAAAGATCACTTTTCAGTTCACAGGTCTTCAGATTAAGAACAGTACTTAAGGAGCTGTACTAAGGGAACCACATCCAAGGAGCCTCATCTGCCTCTGGATCTGACGTAGGTCATGAAATCCTAACCCTGAACCTGATCCTGACATCGTAACAAGATGAAAGTCTTTGGGGGAGTCTGGGGAATGATGAAGGTGTTTTACAAGTCGTAGGAATGTAAATAATTTGTGATACACTGTGGTGGCTTTAAACATGTTTGCAAATTCTTTGACACTTCTTTTCTCCCCTTGAATATGGACCATCTTTAGTGACTCACTTCTAATGCATAGAATAAAGACAGAATGCTGATGTATGGCTTCAACTTCTGAGGCTAGGTTAGAAAAGATGATACAGTTTCTATTCTACTTGGTTCTCTCTTTTGGGATGCTTGCTCTTGGAATCTAGCCATATTGTAAGGAATCCCAGAGTATATGGAGAGGCCTTGTGCAAGCTTTTGGCCAACAGACTTACCAATGATTCCAGCTGACACCGATTATCAACTTCCAGACAAGTTAGTGATAGACAGCTTATGGATATTTAATGGCTCCTGCCATTAATGAAGACACTGTAGCAAATATAAAAAGTAAACTGGTGGTGGTTGGGGGTAAGAGTAGACAGGAATATTGAACTGAACATATTAAGAAGGCCTCAATTTCTTTACCCGGAATGAAGGGCTTACACTCTATATTCGGGTTTTGTTAGTGTAACTGAAGAACAGACGCTTAAACTTTAATTTAAACTTCATTTGTCATATGTGGCTGGTGGCTATTACATTGGACTGCAGCATTACACAATCTTTTTTTTTTCTGTGTCCAAAATACTATGGTTTCAAAATAGTTTGATTCTGTTATTAGGAGGTTTGTGATGTTAAGTTACATTTCCTTCATTCACTTTATTAGTTTTGAAGCTTTACCAAGGAGAGAGAGTTGGCAGAATTTTGTACTCATATTAGTGGAATACCAAGAAACGTAGTTGCCATTTTTGGAGTATCTACAATTATCTGTGCACTTTCCTATATATTGGGTTGGCCAAAAAGTTCGTTTGGGTTTTTATAACATTGTATGGAAAAACCCGAACGAACTTTTTGGCCAACCCAATATTATCTTTAATCTTCACAATGACTTTCTAAAGGAGGGGTTACCATTAATTACCATTTTGCAGGTGATGAAATTGAAGGAGTTAATCTGAAAACAAGTTAAGAATTGAGGTAACAGTAAGAAACAGTACCCGGGTGTGTTTGATACCAAAGCACAGATCTTTTCCTCCCATCACGTACTAAACTTCAGCAAAACCTGGATCTGAAATTTGCCTGTTTGGCACACTAATTATGACATTGGAGAAGTTATTAAACCTCTAGGAATATGCCTCTATTTCTTACTCTATAAAATTAGGAAAATGACTCCATGTTGTAGGAGTACTATGAGAATGGTTATGTATGAATGGGCATTGTAAACTGTCAAGTACCTTAAAAATACATATCTTTAACAAAACTATTCTAAGGAATTGGTGTGTTTTCATAGCACTTTCTCATACTTTTGGAAAATTTGGGTGTTTTCTTTTTTTTTTTTGCTTTTTACCGCATAATAATGCCATCAAGATATCATCCTGCCTCTCCCTTCATCATCAGATTATTCTTAAATTTAATATATGGAGAAAATTGTGTATTTTTATTCAGTATTCCTTTCAAGTGCTAAGTGTACTTTCCTCCTATGTTTACAACCAAAAAGATACTCTTCATTATTTTCTATGGCCTTTTAAGATGTTAGCAAACACAGAAAGCTGGTCTAAATGACCCAGAAGCCATGGATGAGAAATGACAGGACCCTACTCCGAGTCCACATCCCACTTGTGCCCAGGGATGGGCCAGGGCAAGGCGGGCACAGCCAAGCCCAACATTTGGTTGCTTGCAGACACCCATGGACTCTCGTGCTGTCAAGTGGCAGAGGACCTGTGGATGGCATCAAAGGTTAAGGTTACATTGAGGGTGGAAGACTCCACAGCTGAGGAGTTTCTGCACCATCAGTGTAGAAGGACTACTACTCACCATTGTAGAAGGACTAATGGTCACCACTCACCAGCATGTGACCATTCTTGATCTTTTCCATAGCTAGCTTCCTCTACATTCTTAAAAATGAAAAACACTGCTTGGTGTTACAGTTCTTTGGGGCTAATAGAAAATACCTGCTTAACTAGACTTGCTTTCTCTCAAAAAAAAAAAAAATCCTTGCAAACTTGTAGTTTTCTCAAATCATCTCTGGGCATATGGAGAGTACTCCTGATTAAAAATATTTGAAGTTAAGGAATTGACTATAGTGCTTTTTAAAAATTTTATTTTGGATTGTTTTTCTAGCGCCCTACTATTTATTAGTAAGCCATGAGATAATTTAGTGTGTTTTTACATATTTTACAAGTTTACCCTGTTTCCAATAGTGTTTAGTTTTATTAAGTTGAACCACATGCCATGATCATTTTGTAGGTCAAAGATGCTGAATATCACCCAATTACACTGTGCATAAGAAGTGATGTTCTCTCCTTAGGTAAATGGGTTAGGTTAGTATTTGGTTCACTCAATTTACTTATGTATTTCTACTTACCTTCTGATGCTTTTCCCCGGGTCCACCCTAATTTAATATTTAATTTTTATTAGGATCTCCCTGCCTCTTCACCTTCCTCACCCCATGTAATTTAACAATTATTTCAATCTCTCCTGGAAGTACAGTTTATAAATAAATGGGTTTCTGGTAGTTTCAGAAATGTCACCAAATCACAGCACTACAAGTTTAAAAGGGCTATATCCACCACTGGAAGTAAGCAGTTGTTTTTCCTTTTCCTTCTTGATCACTGAGCTTAGATGTTTCAGAATGTCCTTTAAAAAACTAGGACGACTTAAACTAGCATCCATTTTCCAGAGGATATAAATGCTCTTTCATTCTCCACACAGTGCCATCTGGTGGTTTTACACACAAACCACGCCACTTGCTCTGGGTACAGAACAGCGGCTTCCGATCTGGCTCTCCTAGTGTTTGAAAGTCATGTATCTACATCTCCACATCCTGGTAGAGACCCAGGCCTGACCACGCATTCCAGAATTTGGGCGAAAGGGTTTCTCTTGGAAAAACTCCAGTGAGGATTTTTTGGGCTGTGAGGCCGTGACAACTGAGATTTCTGTGTATATTTGACTCCTTTAAAGAGCTTTTCACTTTCTAACACCACCAGATCTGGAGGAGACAGATATCCCAGAGGAACACCTAAGCTGTCAATATATCCCTTGCCACCAAGGAGAGCCACTGCTTCATCGTGTATCAAATTCAAAGTTCGTTGGTAACACTGTGATTTGAATCAGGGAGCTCCATCATTGGCCCCAGTAAGAAGAAGCAATAAGATTTCCACAATAACTTTTCATCCATATGTGGAGCTTTTAGATGTCAAAGGTACCTTAGCTAGTTTCTAGTACCACAGAATGGATTGAGCTGGAGGTCTGACTAAAAGATTTACAGAAAGCTTTACTGTGAAGCTTCAGAATAACATCATTCATGACTTCCTTTCTAATCAGAGGAGAAAAAAATACAATGTTATGGCAAATGACCAGGAGGAGCTCTGTATGTTTTTTCATTTGGTCCATCTTCCTTGGGCACAGACTGGGATGTTGCATTAGGGTGTCTTACTGTGTTGACTGAAGTTTGCTTTCCTCCTCCTTCCTGTCCTCTTCTACACTGTCACCTTGTCAGTGACATGTGATGTCAGCTAGTCAGAACCAGCCAATGAATCTAATTCATTAGCCAACAGCAATGCAGAATAGCTGTGCTAACTCACAGCAATTAAGATGATTGGGTCACATTGTCATTAACTGTTACTGTCAGGGAAAAATTCAGTGAAGAAATAAATCTTGAGTATGACCTTAGACATGTGGTATATAAAATTTATTGACTTAGAGATGTGTTCATCAACTGGGATTGAGTTATTATATACACTAAAACAACCAGCCAAAAAGGAAAAAACAACCAAACAAACCTAACAAGAAAAAATTTTATTAGGACCATGGTAATGACTTATTTGAGCTTAAATTCTCTCCCAGTGATAAAATGAGAGGAACTAAGAATTTAATAGAGTCTAAATATGTGTGAGCATTTCTAACTCCTGTCCATCTTGAGTCAAATAATAATGGATTAATCTTAATTCATCTTGACAGACTCCATAATGCCTCACTACAGAAAGCACCAATCACCTACTTATTGAATAAATACATATTAATTACTGGCAGAAGCTCTGAAACTGGACAGTGACATTTTATATTACCAATGTTATTCAGTATTATGTAGTGGGAAGTACATACATGTGAAAAGTTCCCTGTAAATGGCAATGTGTTATTATGAACACTATCACTAATTTAGAATGAATATTAACCATATCATGATTGGAATGACTATGTCCTAAGAATCCATCTGCTTTCCCTCCTAAGATTCAGGGGATGCTTCTGGCAGGTTGCCAAATGGTTTCCTCTTTTATATACAGAGAACAGGAATTCATAAGTAAATGTGAAAGCAACTAGATTTTTCAGTCCTCACCCAAGATATGTTTTATGGGCAGGAACCCAAGCCATTTGGGCATTTTGGCATTGGGGAAGTTAACGCCCTTTTGTTTTACAGAAAATCTTTTACAGAGAGACTGAAGATGTGAGATACATGTATCCTGGAGTTACAAAGATATGCACAGGTCTGGGCATAAAGACAGGAGGTGGGCCATGAACTGATATGTCAACGTAATATATTTCTACTGTTTAAAAAAATAAGCTTCTACTGTTTAAAAAAATGGAGACATTCTGGAACTGTTGTGAAATGTTCGTTTCCTGCCAGGCTTTTACTGAATGGTAAGCAGTGTTTCTTGTGTGTTATCAGTCTTTTTAATAATAAAAATACTAAAATCCAAAATAAAACATGCCTCCAAACTATTTTTCTATTCTGAAGGTTGTGCTTATTGCTCTAAGAATCAGTTCTGTTGACCTGTAAACATTTCATTTTCCGCTTATAGCAACCAGAACATATAAGGAACTGGGTAATATTACTACAAAGAGCAGTATCACGGGGGAAATCTTCTGTTAAATAATAAAGTCTTTAGGATTTAAGTCACAGCTCTCAGATGGAGGAGAAGCCATGTATTAGGTCTGCTTTTAGAACATTTGTCACAAGGTGGAAGGGAGAAGTTCTGCTTGAATGACAATGGTGGCTGTTATTAAATGACACAGTCAGACTGATGCTCTGAACTTTGGCACTTTACGGGCACCTGACATAGGACCACGCGTGTGATGGAGCAACTGTGTACATCTCTTCCCAACTCTGCCTACAGTGGTATCAATTTGGCAGCTGGCAATCGGCCATGTGGGGGCATTTACACCAGAGAAACTGGCAAATGCTACAAATCAGACACCTGTGTACTCCCGCCGCCCCTGGCAACACACACACTCCTTGCGTGGAAAACCAGATGGTAAACATTTACTAGCACACCACTGCCCAGGACTAAAACTGCCTAAACACGTTATTCTTGCTTATGTTGAATCTGTGATTCTATAGGTACAAGAGGGTACATGGTTTTTAACGAGCTGTCTGAATGGAGTCTAAAAATTCTAATCTAAAATGCCACAAATATCTTCCTGTTATCTATATCAGCAGAAACAGTTCAATCTCAGTCAGGGCCAGATTTTATGATCATATGTACTATTTTTATATCAATTGATTCCATTTATCATCAGCCAGTTTTCTCACTGTTTCTATGAGCTTCTGTTAAAATCCCCATTGTAAAACTTATTTCAACTATAAGGTATACTAACTCCGTTTAATGCATCTTGGTTGAAAGCAAATACACACAACTTCATATCTGTTACGTTTTTTCCTTGTCTCTTATTAGGGAGATGTTGTTTTCTCTTATGCTCAGAAAGTAAACTTTGTTTCACAATGGTACTCATCTTAAATTCACATGTTTTTTAATAAGATGTATAGGTTTCTGAAATCTATATGAGTATAATACACATAGATTTCCCACACGTGTATTTGGAGTAAACCAGGACAATGTGAGTGGGGGAGGGAGGCCCAAGAAACTGTTAGATAAGTTGTTTAATAAAATTGAATGATCCTTTTATTAAAAAAAAAAAAAATCTCAGTCAGGGCATCCTAGTTCTCAGGATTCTATTTCCCCAGGATCCAAGCCCTCAGTGTAATTCACCTGGCATTGGTCTAATGCCCTAGGATTCTCAGAGTCTCTAAGACAGCCTGGATCTTCTAGAAGTCAAAGGCTGTATTACGAAAAACACTGACAGTTTGATGAAAAAATATTCCATTGATGCCAAATGTTTGTTTGAAAACTTTCTCCAGAAGAAGGCTGTTCCAGAAACTGTATACAGATCATAGATGCCAATGAGAATTTGACTCAATTCAAAATTGTGTTAACTGACAAAGCTAAAAACATGAACTCCTTTGCTATCCAAAAGCAGTTAGAATGTTTCCAGAGAGTGTAATTAGCTAAATGCTGTCCTTATGTTGATCTATATATGTCTCTATCTCTCATTTTTGTGGCTATGTATTTTCATGCTTCTATCTTACGTTATTTGGCGTTTGTGCTGATTATTCCCCAGCTCGGAGACTTTCTAATTCTTGTGTAATTCATCACACCTCTCACTTCAGGGCTACCTATGTCACAGACAATAAATGTTCTGGGTGATAGTAGTAACATTTTAAAAGACTTCCACAGAATAAGATTTCCTCAGTAACCCACTTCAATTAATAATATTCTTTCTCATTCTTTCCCCAATTCCTTCACACTGAAGCTGATGCCCATTTCTTATTGTTTGGAACTCAAGGGAGAAAGAGAACAGCTGGTCACCATCTTCCATATAATGGCCCTTAATATTCAGGTGTGGTTTACGTTCAAGACAGAAGCTTAGGGCCTAGTATTAGACTGTCTGAATAGGTTTTATTCTTTAAAATTGTTAAAACTGCTATTACCCAGTCTACTGCTCTTTTAAATGAGCTTATGAATTAAGGGTTTTTTTTTTCCCCCTAGACTAATTTCAGTGTTTACAGGCTAGGAAGTCCAAGTGACTAGATATGTGAAATGTCAGCATTATGATGCTCTTCTGTAGTCTTCATTCACCTCCCTGCCCTTCAGGATAGTGGCTAAACAATAATTCAGGTCAACTTGTGAAACATGAAACATACTATCAATGCTGTAGCCCTGAAGAAGTCTAGCTTAAGTAGGCTTTCCCCAGGATTTTATATTATTTCTTATTAGTCACATGCTCGATTTCCACTGTAGTTTCTAATTAACAGTTTACATGAACTTGGCATTACTATTTCTTCTTTCTCATATCATTTGGAACCTTTTGCTTCTCATTTATAAGGAGATGCTTTTCCTTCTTCTTTGAATTTGCTGTGTTTAAAGAAGCTGTTTCTATTTCCTTTTACTTCTATTAATTGAAGCTCAGTTCTTAAAAAAGGTTTTCTCATAGTTTTATATAACTTTGTGAAGAAAAATGGTTACTTTTAGTTTCAGTTATTTTAGTTTGAGTTCCAATTTCCCTGTAATTCTCTTGCTCTAGCATTTATCTTTATCAGATAGGGCACTGCAGACCATCAAAAAGTGTTGAGTATTAACTAGGGATCTGTAGACTTGGGATGCTTTTTAAATAGTAGAAGAGACTACCTTATAGCCTCCTTCCCTCCAACAGTCAACAAAATATTTAGCAGTCTGAGGAGTGCCAAAGATGTACTTAAAGGAAAAGTGCGTTCTGTAGGCAAATCATACTGTTCCTCCTGAAATGTAAAATATTTCTAAAGTAACAAAGAATAAAAGAAGTCCAGTAAACTATCTGAGACTGAAGAAACAATGTGGTTGCCTTTATTCTGGAACATGCCTGAAATTATGGTTGAAGATACAAAAGTCCAAATCTTAGAGCAATTTTTCTTGAGTGGTGCTCATTTGGCGCAATTCCCGGGAGCTTATGACAGAGAATAGAAACTCTAACTTTTGGAACTTTCTGCTCAAACTCTTGTATTTGGAGGAGCAGACTATCTAGTCACAAACAGTTTGGTTCTTTTTTACTTGTTATTTTACCACACAGAGAATGAATTTTAAAAGCACATCTAATTGGCTTCTCAATTTAAGCTGAAATTTATAATATTTTTGGAAATTGTGGCTTTGACAAAGGAAACAAAATCAGTCAATGTTTATAGGCCTATCTAGAAGACCTGTTCTAATAATTTCCACAACATAGTTTACAGAATACGAAATTAGGGTCATATTCAGCCTTTGTTATGAGAAGAGGATGTGCTCATGTTTAAGCAAATTTGGTGCCTCCCACTGGGTTATGTGTCATTTAGTGAGATGTGCTCACTGAGTCGGGGGCCAGATGGTGGATGCAGAAGTCTTTTGCTAGAATACATCTCTATAGAGGATGATGTTGCATTGGACTTGGTGACCAGGCTGACACTGAATGCAACTCAGTCACGGTATTTAAATCACATTAAGACTCTCTTTTATTTATGGCTCTCCTTGTGATTTCTGTCTGGCTTTATGTTTAATTGCTAGCCTCCATGTGGCGATATGATATCAGTTCTGCCTTTTATCTTTGCCAAAATGAACTCTGCAACCCTTTCTGAGGTAGAGGTTCCAGGAAAAAAACAGTGTTACATAAACCAATTATAGGTAAGCATAAAATTAATTAAACGGACACCTTACTCTATATGCTATTTTTCATACTCTTGATACCGTTCAGGCTATTTTATTAGTGTTACATGGGTACTATCTGTTATAATTACAGAATTTTAGAGGTAGAAGGACAAGAGATCATACAGTCCACTCTAGTGACTAAAAACAATAGGAATTCAGGGTCTTGTGTTTGGCTAAAGTAGGGAACAACCCAGGTCTAAAAATCAAGTTATAATACTTGGTTTAGTATTTTTTCCACCACTTCCAACTTCCTTCCCCTAACAAACACTTAGACTTCAAATATGCCTTTCATCATTGTCATTGTCATCATCATCATCATTTCACCATCATCAACTGACCACAGTGGGAAAAAATACCATCCATTTTCTTTTATTCAAACTATGGAAAAAGGTCCTCTGTCTGAACAGTATTGTTCTTCCTTATGGCAGGGGAAAATTGTATTTATTCAGTAAAAGAAAAAGTCAGCTGAAGTTGTATTTGTCATTTGGGTGTTTCTGATAGTGTTATAGTATCAGAGAATTGTGTGAAAATCAGTGGCAATACGGAGAAACAGAATCCTCTTCCTTCTTGCATCAGTTTTAACCATTTTTTCCCCCAGAATACCTCCCGTTCGCTTAGCTCTAGTCCATAAGGAAGCAAAGTTTGTGTTTGTTTTTTTTCTGGTTGGCTCTTCAAGCATATCCACTGGGTTGGGTCTGAAACTGCTCTAAACAAAGTCTCCTTCCTTATAACTACCTAGTGCTCGCTGATCTTCGCTTTCAGAAATTAGGCTCTTTGACCTGTTCAGCCTTGTCAAACCTCTTATCATTTTCTCTATGAATTCTATGCAATACATAATCCCTCTAGAGTATTTCTTAGTATAAATATGATTCTGTCCTCTTTCACAGTATTGGCATCAACCTGAAGGACCTGCTATAAGGATTACTATTTACATTTAACACACATAAAAAGCCTTTTTTTTTTTTTTTTTTGCAGTACTCAGGCCTCTCACTGTTACGGCCTCTCCCGTTGCGGAGCACAGGCTCCAGACGCGCAGGCTCAGCGGCCATGGCTCACGGGCCCAGCCGCTCTTCAGCATGTGGGATCTTCCCGGACCGGGGCACGAACCCCGTCCCCTGCATCGGCAGACGGACTCTCAACCACTGCGCCACCAGGGAAGCCCAAAAGCCCTTTCTTGTACTAGGAAGTGGCAACATCCAGCACAGATACAACTGGAGTCATCACAGTCAAAGCTTGGGCCAAAATACTTTATTTACTAAAAGTGATTAGGCCAAAGCCCTAAGACAGATGTCTAGTAAAAGAGATCAACTCACCCCAAAGCATATAGGATTTAAAACTGCTAAGTCAAATCTCTATCAAGTTATATATTTTCTTTAGAACTAAAGAGATAAATGTTTCATATATTATTCCTAAAGGACCAATGGAGTTCATTCATCAAGTTTAGGCCCGTTTGGCAAAATTATTCAGCTTTATGTTTTCTAAGAAATAAAGCTTTGACATTGAAAAGTCATCACTTGGGAAATGGTTGGATTTTCCTCCCTGGGGATTGTGGTTGACTCCACAACCTCTTTCACCCAGGAAAGGGAAAAGCCAATCATAAGAATCCCTTCCCCTTGCCAGTAACTGTTTAGGAAGGGGCACATGACCTCTGCCATGTCTGCCAATGAGAACGAGAATGAGAACCTCTGCCATGTCTGCCAATGAGAACCAGAGTGTTTCTCATGTTTCCTTGCTCTTAAAAACTTAACTGATCCTGAGGATTTACTATTTAAAATTTTCGAAATCAGTAGTTATTTACAATATTCATATTAGATGTTTAACTAAATTCCTCCCTCCCCAAAGATGACGTAAGAAGTGATAAATAAATAATGGATTACAGGCAATTATCTGAGTACAAAGTCCTGCAGAGAGGGCAATTCAGATGAAGAAATCAGGATCAGAAAGTCTTTTCAACAACTCTTTTTCCCTGGACCCAACTCTGGTTCCTGTTTGGCATACTATGAACTTTTACCAGAGAGAGGCAGCTTTGAGCCCCTTACCAATGAATTTAGGTGCAAGGTAAGAGAGAAATGCAAAGCAAAAAGAAACCAAAAATAGGGTTAAAGCCTCAAGATTACAAGAGAGAAAGAGTCTTCAGCCTAGAAACAATTTTAAACTTCAGGTTACATGAAAAACTCCACCTTGTAATACCATGGCCCAGCAGCCAGAACCTGTTACCACCACCACTCGAGAGCAATGAGGGTTGGGGTAGGTTGAAGTCACTCTTGGAAACTGGAGTGTGCTGCTAATGTGAAACTTAGAATACACTTTGGTTTGGTCTTCATAGTTAGGAGCACAGGCTCTGATGCCAGGCTGCCTGGAACTGAATTCCAGCTTCAGTATTTGCCAGTTGTTGGGAAAGTTAGCTCTTCATGCTTTTTTCTCATTGTAAAAGATTATATTTTCTACTTTGCTATGGCAATAAAATAAGATTATTATATGTAAAATATTTGGAACAGTGCCTGGCACATAGCAAGTACGTGATAAATGTTACCTATTATTATAAATGTATGATTATTATATCTGGCTCTGACAGGGAGTTTTGCTTTAAAAGGAGGAGTAGAAATGGGAGGTAGCTGGAGAGGACAGTGGGGGACAAAAGAGGTTTTTTTTTTAAAGATTGGAGAAAAAAACATAAGTGTGGAAAGTTGGTTTAACTAGGGCTGGGATTTCGCCAACAGTGTATATACAAAGGGAGAGAGGAACAGGGATGAGTGATTACAAGAGAGTGATCTTGATAAAGGACTGATGAATAAAGTTTGGGTAAGCAGTAAGGGGTAACAAGGGGGATAGTTGATGGAGAGACTGAGAGTCAAACAAAAAGGTGGTAAAATCAATAGATTTTAGGCCCTGGTGGGGCTGAAGAATTACAGAGTCAGAGTATAAGAGAATAGAATTGGAAGGACAAGAAGTGGTAATTCAGAGAGTAGGAATATTACAACTGAGAAGAAAATAGGGCTGCAGTTATGGATACAAAGTTTAGGGTACGATCATGCAAGTGAGAGACTGAAATAGGAAAGGATAAATTTGTTATAGAGGTCTTATGATCTTACATGCCTATCCATGGCATAGAGGGGCCCTATATGACCCAGATCTCCATTATTTCTCTAACATCACTTCCTGTTCCCCACTTGCTTTTCTCCAGTCATAGGGGCCTTCCTGTGTACCTTCAGCACACCAAGCATGCTCTCATTTAGTCTTTGCACTTGTTCTTCCCACAGCCCAGTACACTTTCCCTACCTCCCTCACCATCTTCAGCAATTTGCTCTAATGTCACTTTCTCATGGACATTCAAGTTTTAGGACATGAGAGTGCGAGAGTTTTAGGACACGAGAGTGCAAAGACTGACCTGCAGCTAAAAATCTACCAGGCTGTGGCATACTGGGGGATTGGTAACTGCAACAAGGAGAAGGAGTGAGCAGTACAGTTTGATAGCATGAGCTTCACAGCTGGGGATTTTTAGAGGAGAGAGGGAGAAAAGTCTGGAAGTAGCAATGAAGAACAAAGCGGATCAGACCTTTCTCTCCTCTGAAGAGTGAGATAAAATATGAAATTTACTGGAAGATCTTACGTAAAGTGAGCCCTGACTGAATCTGTTCACTTCTATAGTATTGGGTTGGCCAAAAAGTTCGTTCGGGTTTTTCCATAAGTTTGTACAGAAAACCCGAACAAACTTTCTGGCCAACCCAATACATACTGCATTTTGTTTGTGTTTTTAATCCAGTAGACCACCCAGAAAATGGGTCATGAGAACAAAACAAAACTTACTGTTGTGCCAGGATTACCATTTAGAACCATTTGATTGGCCTTCTGGGTAAGAAGTGGTCTCATGATCTATGGACCTCTAAAAGAGCTTGTAATATATTATATGAAATAATAGCAGAGGTCTTGAAAAAACCATGTTCACATAATATTTTTCACCTTTGGTAAATGTTTTGGTTCTGAAATGGCCCCAACAGACATTTTAAATTAGCAGCTTGGTCACTTTGACCAAAGAGAAAGGAGTAACAATAAATGTCACCTTCTAATAGTAACCAAATAAAAAATTAAAAAGCAGAATACAAACTGTAAATCAGAAGATAAAAAATTTACTCATTTTAATCATCTATGTTTTAAATTAACTTCTAAAAAAATAAAATACTTTCATTCCTTCTCTATTTCTAAGCATCTTCATGAAATATATATCTAGTGACTGCCGTGAGTCAAGAGCACTGTTGTGCTATTCTAAAAGAACTGACTTATAAGTTATATGCAGAAGAGAAAGATTTGAGGTAGCTAAAAAGAACACTTTTCTGAAGCAGAAGTACCATGTCTTATAATGTGATGTCATAATGGTTTAGGGAAGTAACATTCCATTCCAATTTGCACGAACTATTCTATCAATCAAAAAAAGCCTTTCATGTAAAACTCTCTCTTACAGACTGTGTGTTATACTGAAAAGTTTACCAGTGACTAAGAAATTACTGGGGAAGAGATCTAGGGGAATTAGGAAAGTTATATACTGACAATAACTTATAGATTAACTTCTGAAGTTTGGATTGAATATGCTTTGTAGCATCCTCTATTCCCTAAAAACTGTCATAATGAAAAAATTTAAGTCTATAACAGTGTTGGGAAAGAAGAAAGTATATTTGATTAATCATAAATTATGCGTAATTCCTGAAAAAAAAAAAGAGGGTAAATAGAATCTGACTGAAGGAGGAAAACTGAGGCCAAACTATGCATGGGAAGGTAGTTACAAAAGGTGGGAAGGATTCCAGATGTTGGGCTACTTTTATAATAGTTCAGCCATGGCAGAGGCATGATATTGCTCTACAATACCAAAAAGAAACAAAGTCTACACTTCTAAAACACTTGATACTGGTTGCACTCTTTCCTTATAATCACCAGAAACAGGTCAAACTTACAGAACATTTGCAGAAAGGCTAACAAGAAATCTGAAATGTAAGTGAGCAAACAAGCAAGAATTGCCAAATATTTGAGGGAACCAACACCATGAAAGGGCATCAAACTCAGCAGACAGAACTAATCTCTGAGAAAACAGTTAATAGGGCAAAAGGAGTCTTAAAAACATATACAATTAATATCCTCAGAAGGCCAAGAGGATATCACATCCATGAGACAAATAGGACCTTAAGAGGAACAATTATTTTTATACCTTTTTAAAATTAATTAGAAAGAAAAAATGAGTATAAAAATAAACACACCAAAATACCAAACCTCCAACCAACTCAACGGATAGGCTGATTAGCAGAATGAACACAGCTTTAGAGTCAATTAGTGTGTTGGAAGAAGGAACTAAGGAATTCTCCCAGGGCACAGTGCAAAAGACAAGGGAATGAAAAATGTAAAAACAAAAAAAAGTAAGAGACATGGAAGACAGATGTAGGAGTTGTAATATCCACCCTAAAGAAGCTAAATCATGATAAAGATATATATATAAAAAATTCTGTACCCCCAAACCCAGAGATTACACACTATTTTTTATTTTTTTTTTTTTGCAGTACGCAGGCCTCTCACTGTTGTGGCCTCTCCCGTTGCAGACCACAGGCTCCAGACGCGCAGGCTCAGAGGCCACGGCTCACGGGCCCAGCTGCTCCGCGGCATGTGGGATCTTCCTGGACTGGGGCACGAACCCGTGTCCCCTGCATCGGCAGGCAGACTCTCAACCACTGCACCACCAGGGAAGCCCTACACACTATTTTTAAACACATGAGAAACTGGTTAAAAAGAAAATCAAAGTTTAAATGTAAGGTAATAAATAAACAACAATGATAATAGCTCTCTCTCTCTCTCTCTCTCTCTATATATATATATACACACACATATATAGATAAAACTTTCAGTAAGTTTAATTAAGTAAAAAAGATAAAGTAGAAGTAAATATTGGGAATTCCCTGGTGGTCCAGTGGTTAGGACTCGATCCTTTCACTGCCGTGAGTTCAATCCCTAGTCGGGGAACTAAGATCTCGCAAGCCTCACAGCAGGGTCAAAAAATAAATAAATAAACATTAGTTATGTAAGTAAACAATGACAGATATGGAGATTAAATAACTTGTAAGAAATATACTATGTACAAATTATCCCAAATTTTTAGAATATTTATAAGAAATGTACACTCCTCTAAGAAAATGTAACTAAAATTGGCTCAAAGGGAGGGAAAAAAACCTAACAACCTATGATTAGAAACAAAATAGTAAAAGCAGTCAACAAGATCTTTCTCTCCAAAGTTAACAGCTCATATGAGTTTATGAATCAGTACTATCAAATCCTTAAGAAAGAAATACTGTCTATGAAAACTCTTTCAAAGCATAGGCAAATTTAAACTTCTGAACTCATTTTATGAGGTTAATATAACTTGGATACCAAATCCAGACAAATATAGCAGAAAGTATACTAATAGTACACTAATAGATATACATGAAAAAATTCTTCAGTGACATAGAAGCAAATCAAGTTCCTAGTACTAAGCAACATATCATGACTAAGGAGAAATGTAAGGGTGGTCCAATGTTTAAAAGCCTATTAATAGGGCTTCCCTGGTGGCGCCGTGGTTGGGGGTCCACCTGCCGATGCAGGGGACACGGGTTCGTGCCCCGGTCCGGGAAGATCCCACATGCCACGGAGCAGCTGGGCCCATGAGCCATGGCCGCTGGGCCTGCACGTCCAGAGCCTGTGCTCCGCAATGGGAGAGGCCACAACAGTGAGAGGCCTGCGTACCGCAAAAAAAAAAAAAAAAAAAAAAAAAAAAGCCTATTAATAAATTTTATTAACATCAATATATTAAAGAAGAAATCACATGACAATCTCAACAGAGGCAGAAGACACATTTTGCTAAGATCGAGAGTCCACTTTCTATTAAAAATAAAAAAAAGACAAACGCATAGAATTCCCTGGCGGTCCAGTGGCTAGGACTCAGCACTTTCACTGCTGTGGCCTGGGTTCAATCCCTGGTTGGGGAAGTAAGATGCCGCAAACCGTGTGGCGTGACCAAAAAACAAAACAAAAACAAACGCAAACACATAAAAACTCTTAACCAATAAGAAACAAACTACTTTTAACTCAATAAATTGTGTCTACAAGAAACTTCCAGCAAAATTATATTTAATGATGAAATGAAGTATCCCAATTACAATCAGGAGCAAGAGAGGAATGCCAGCTATCACCACCGATGTTCAACATTGTACTGGAGATCCTTGACAATGTAAAAACACAAGAAAAGACTATGCATAAATAATTGAAAGTAAGAAATAAATGTCACAATGCACAGATGTTATAACTGGCTACTTAGAAATTTCAAAGAGAACTGATTGAAAAGATATTAGATATATATAACAGAGTTGAGCAATGTGAAAAGAGATGAATAAGAGTACCATACAGAGAACAGTTACCCTTTACATCAGCAATTTCTATAAGAAATTTTGGGGAAAATTCATTTACAAAAGCAACAAAAACAAATATATAGAAATAAAAAATATAGACAAAAATATATAGAAATATAGAAAAAAATATAGTAATAAAATTTTTAATGTCCAATTCTTTATAAAGAAATGCTATAAGACATAAAAAATGATAAATGGAAAAACATACCATGTTCCTAAAAAGAAAGACTCATATTTTCCCATTCTCCACAAATTGCTTTCCTCCCCAAAGGGGGAGGGGTAAATTGGGAGATTGAGATTAACATACACACACTACTATATTTAAAATAGATAACTAATAAGTACCTACTGTATAGCACAGGGAACTCTACTCAATACTCTGTAATGACCTACATGAGAATAGAATCTAAAAGAGTAGATATATGTATATATGTAACTGATTCACTTTGCTGTATAGCAGAAACACAACTTTGTAAATCAACTATATTCCAATAAAAATTAATTAAAAAAAATAAATTCAGTGCAGTTCTAGGTAAAATCTCAGGGTTCAAATGGAATTTGATGAACTAGTTCTAAAATACACCTGGAAGGGCTTCCCTGGTGGCTCAGTGGTTGAGAGTCCACCTGCCGATGCAGGGGACACGGGTTCGTGCCCCGGTCCGGGAAGATCCCACATGCTGCAGAGCGGCTGGGCCCGTGAGCCATGGCCGCTGAGCCTGCGCGTCTGGAGCCTGTGCTCCGCAACGGGAGAGGCCGTAACAGTGAGAGGCCCGCGTACTGCAAAAAAAAAAAATAAATAAATAAAATAAAATAAAATAAAATACACCTGGAAGAGAAAAATGCTTAAGAATAGCCAAATTTTATTTTTAAGAAGAAAAAAAGGGGAATGTACCCCATAAGAAATTTAGATTTCTTTTAAAATAATAGCTTATTCACTTAAATCATTCAGTGAATATTGACTTGATGCATAATATATACCAGAACTCTTCTAAGAAAACAGAAGTGAACAAAACATACAAAATCCCTGCTCTCAGAAATTTATTTATATTCTGATTCTGATAACAGTAGACCAAATTAAATAATCTGGATAAATTCTCTCCCACCGGGGTCAACTAAAAAAGTTGGATTAATAAAAACAAAAACATTATATAAGCATTAAAGAAGTAACGAGATGGTAGAGAATTACCAAGTCAAACTAAGAGAAGACTAGAAACTCGGGAGGGCCACCCAATAATGAAACCTTTTATTTTTGCCCTGAGGACACATCCTGTATGGAGGAAATAGTTCTGAAACTAAGTCACACATTCGATGGCCTTGGGCTAGGAAAAGAAAACTACATTCACAGGGTAGAAGGTGAAACCAGAGGTGTGCAAACCTTTCCATGACACAGTTCTTACAATCTGACTTTGGGTCATTGGGATAGTCCAGGAAAACGCAAACCTTGAACTTGGATTAAGGTGTTCGAAACTGGTAGTACCCCTAGGCACCTGACAGAAGTAAACAAAAATCCTATAGGGGACAATACTATCCTAAACTTCAACACAGTTTCCAAATACAATGTTCAGCATATTGTTAAACATATAGGCACATAAGAAAACAAGACACCATGGACAAGAAACAGAAAAAGCAACTATCAATAAACTCAGATCCACAATTACTTTAGATTCTGGAATTATCACAGGCAGAATATAAAAGTAACTATGTAGACGATATTCAAAGAAATAATAGCCAAGTAAGATGCTAGAAACAATAAGAAACATATCTGGAAAGAACCAACAGAAATTCTAGATCTGAAAAATATCATAACCAGAATTAAGATCTCAGTAGATGAGATTTAACAGTAACTGAGAAAATTAGTAAACTAGAAGATAGGGCAAAAGAAACTACCTAGGATGTAACACCAAAAGACAAAGATAGAAAACAGGGAAGAGAAAGTAAAACACCCAGAGGATGCAGTGAGAAGGATTTTACACACATTAATTGGAGTCCCAAAAGAACCAGGGAGAGAGAAAATGAGGCAGAAAAAATAGTTTACAGACAAGGTCTAGAAAATTTCCAGATGCCCAGCAGAGTTCCCAAACTTGACAATAACAAAAGACATTCCCATCAAGCCATTTTATAGCAAAACTTTAGAAAACTAAAGATAGAGACAAATATCTTGAAAGCAGCCAGAAAATACAGGACAGCTTATTTTAAAATGAGCAACAGCTGAACTTGCAAGAATGAGGCAGAAAACACTGGATAAAAACTTCAATATGCAGGGGGAAAATAACTGCCAATTTAGATAGAATTCCATACCTGATGAAAATATCCTTCAAGAATTCAGCGAATATAGGCATCTTTGGACAAACAAGAACATTTGAGAAATACAAAAGGATGTATCTGATTACATTAAGAACTGTTCATCGACAGTCACTATAACTGCAAGTGGAAAAATAGAGTGCAAAGTAGAAGATATCTACAACACATATAACCTAAGAATTAGAGGAATTCCTAAGTGTCAATAAGAAACAAGACAGATACTCCAATATAAAAAAATGGGCAATTTGTCAAGGCATTTCGCAAAAGAGGAAATCTAAGTGGCCAATAAGCAAACATAAAAAAGGATAATCAATCTGATAGAAATCAGGGGAATGTAAATTAAATTCACAATGAAATATCATTAACACTCACCAACTGGCAAAAAGTTAAGTCTGACAACAGTATTAGTGAAGGTAGGAACAAAAACTCTTATGAACTCCATGTGGGAGTACAAATGTGTACAATCATCTTGGAAAATAGTCTGTCCTTGTCTAAGAGGCATATATATTCTATGACAAAAAATTCTACTCCTTGGCATGTACCCTAGAGAAACTTGCAGATGCCTAAAAGACAGACAAGAATGTTCATAGCTTCACAGCTCTTAAAAGCCAAAAAACAACCAAATGACGACAGCCCAAATGTTTATCAACAATAAACATGAATAATTAAATGGTGTCATATATAGATATGCAATAATATACAACAATGAAAATGCATAAACTACAGCTATGGGAAGAATAGAGATGAAATGCAAAGATAACGTTAACCAAAGGGGGCAAGTCACGAAAGAATACTTGTGGTATAATTCCATTTCTGTAAAATACAAAAACAGGCAAAACTGAACTATATGCATTCCTAGGAAGTCAAACTTAAAAACAGCCAACAAACGATTATTAGAAAAGTCAGAATAATGGTAATGGGAGGGAGAGAATTTAACTGGGGTGGAGAACATGGAGGTTTCTGGGGGTGCAGGCAATGTTCTACATTCTGTTCTTGTAGTAATTACAATATTTCTTTAAATGGTAACATGTTTATGAACTTCACCTCAAAAAATAATCTGGCAAGAAGCAATCTGTGCAGGCTTTAAAAATTTGGGGTATTTATAATATTTAAGAAAATTTGGCCTATTAGACTAACAGTTCAGCTTTCCAAATCCAACTTAAAATGTGTAGTTGAGTAATCAACTTTGACTTGTGATTTTTAAGTAAAAATGTTACTAAGTTATACGAGGCATTGAAATATTCATGAGACTTTAAGGTTCTACACGTTTATTAAGAGTTTAATCTATTGTATTTATAAGAGATATTTATATACTTCAGAAGGTCTTAAATCAGGGTACTGAGATTCTCAAAATAGAAACAATATATTGACTTTATAAATGAAGTTTAAATTTTTTTTGAAGTTTTAAGTTGTAAATGGGACTAAACATTATCGAAAAGCTCCTTAAAGTATTTGCTGAAATTTGCCAAACTCGTCAATAGAAAAATGAAATTCCAGAGGCTGACCTTAATAGCTTAAGAAAGAACCAACTCTCTAGGTTTATATCTTTAAAAAAACAAATAATAATCTTTTTTACCAGTTTGTTCAGAAGAAGCAAAATAATTCACACTATCTCTTCTTCCAACCATATAAAAACAAAAAACCTGTGCCAGAAGATTTTTGGGAATTTGCCTAGAATTATAATAAAAAATATAAACCATTTGACAGTTGATATGGCAACACATAATACTTTTAAAGTAGCTATTCTTTACTTTTTGGGGAGGAAGCGGCGTCACGGCCCATTCTGAGTATCTGAGAAGTGCTATGGAACTCAAAGAAGAATGCATATTGATATACAAACAAACTTTTGGAATAAATAATAGTCAAAGATCTCTTGAAAGACTACAAAGTATAAAGGCACTTATACTCTCTATTATACCACTGGCGAATGACAAAATCAAAGTTCAAGTTATTTTAGACACATTATCTAGTAAAACATGTTCATATGTATTTTTATTATTTTAAATCAGAAAGTTAATGCCTTTGTGATAAAAAATTAACTTACTTTGTTTTCATTTGTCACTTAAAGATGAACAAGATACTACTTTTTACCTACTAAACAAGCAAAGTTTTAAAAATACACTGGCAAGGATGAAAGGAATTGTAAGCCATTCTCATAAGCTGCAGGTAGGAGCATAAAGTTATAATGGCCTCCCTGTATAACAATTTGGAAATTCATATATAAAGCCTCAAATGTGTGAGCGATATCCAACTCTTTAATCTACCAATTCTACTACTAGAAGTTCATCCTAACAAAATAATTTTGGATGTGTACAATGTACTGCAAGAAATGTTCGTCAAAAGCATTCTTTATAATTCCAAAATCCTAGAGACAACATAAAATGATCAACAATGGAGGTGTAAATACTATGTGGTACAATGGAACATTATGCAAAAATTGAAAGTATATTTAAGAATAATATGTAGTGGTATGAAAATGCTTGTGGATCTACAGCTAAGAGAATAAAGGGTTAATTTCTACACAGCATGATCTTGTGTTTTTTTAAAAAGGAAAAGTCTATAAAATAGAAGAACAAGACTAGACTAGAAATATGACAAATTTTTACTGTGGAGGAAGTCCATTTATTTTTTCTTGTCTAAAACTTTAATAAAAAGGAAAAACCCTAGTGATTATTTATTAGATTATATCCCACTCTTTGTTCACCTTGACCTCTGACTTGATGTAAGAATGAGGTATCAATTCTGTAAGTTTTACTTGTTACTGTTGTTTACACCTAAGCAATTAAAAGTATTATTCAATTATTTGTAATCAAAGTAATCAAGAAAAATGAAGGTTGTACCTATGTCTATAATGTAGGCTAAAGAATCGAGAAATTAAAGTTACGAGCTATTGACTAAAGATCAATAACTGAACTTGACTGGCCCTCAGAATAAGAAAACAAGTTCCCATTTTTGCAATCAATTGGATAGCTACCTTCCATACCAGGGGTAAATGCTTAATTATAGTCCATGGTTTGAAATATCATTGATGCTGACTAGTTTTTGTCACACAGAGGCTTTACACCTAGCGTGATATAATAGAAAATAAATATTTGGTCTTTGTCCCTGGCTCCTGGCATACATCTCCTAAAACGCTTGCAATCTCCAGAGTGATGAGAGTGTTTTTCATAAGCTAATGACATGACTAGTGGCTGGGGGCCCCCAGATAGCTTCAGAATGGGAGTGGGTCACCAGAAAGACCAAGGCATGATTAGAGGGTTGGAGTTTTTTGTCCCGCTACCCTGCCGAAACCTCCAGGGAAAGGAAAGGAGCTAGAGATTGAGTTAATCACCAATGGCCAATTATTTAATTAATTATGCCTACATAATGAAACCTCCATAATAACCCCCTAAGGGATGGGCTTCTGGGTTGGCGAACACATCAAGGTGCTGGGAGGGTGGCGCACCAGAGAAAGCATGGAAGCTCCATGCCACCTCCTTCCCAGCACACCTTGCCCTATGCATCTCTTCCATTTCACTGTTCCTGAGTTACGTTCTTTATAATAAACTGTTAAAGTCAAGTATTTTTCTGAGTTCTCTGAGCCACTCTAGCAAATTATTTAACCTGAAGAGTGGGTTGTGGCAACCTTTGATTTATAGCCAGCTGATCACAAGTATGGGTGACCTGATACTTGTGAGTGGCATCTCAAGTGTGGGCAGTCTTGTGGGACTGAGCCCTTTAACCCATGGAGTCTGACACTAACTCCAGGTAGTTAATGTCAGAATTGACTTGAACTGTTTGACACCGAACTGGTGTCTGAAGAATCAGAGAACTGGTTGTTGTTGGTGGAAAATGCTCAAGATTGACTATTCAAAGGTTAGTCTATACAATGCAGTACTTAAATGTCAAATAAACTTGGGAAAATGGGATACTGGGATAAATTATAATATTATTACATTCATAACTATATTGAAACAATATGAGAAACATAACAAGCTGTTAAAAGTAAATGTGTTTCAGAATGAAGGTCATACACAGTCATATATGATGCAGATAAACTGTATTCAGTACTCCATCGTGACAAATGTACCCAAAATAGGAATTGACAAAAACTACCAGAATGTAATAAAGATCATATACAGAAAGAAAAAAAAAAAAAAAAAGTAAATGTGTTTGAGTCATAATACCACAGGAGATTTTCCCCATTTTTTACTTTTTCATTTTCTTAATATTTCTAAAATGAGCATATATTACAATTTTTTAGTGAAGAAAAAAAAATCAAAGCTATATTTTGGACCAGTATGTTTTAACTGTATAGTCCCTGAGAGGTTATGTGTATGTCCTTAAAAGAAACTTTGTCTAATTAAATTACTACTGAAAAACTATCATTCCCTCTATCCCATAACTAAGCATGTGAAATCTAAAATAGAGATATTATAGCTATGCCATGGTTCTAAATATATTCTAAAGAAGCATAGTGGAAAATACTACTTTTGAAGAAGTTAACTTTTTTTGTCTTGATGCTATTAAATAAATCAATGCTTTTAACAAGATTTTTTTAAAAAAGAAAAAGAAGCTCAAATACAAAAGAGGCTCAAACATCTTAGGCAATAATAAAGGAATTATAAAAGAAAATTCAGCAATACTGAAGACTGAAATAGTGCATGTTTTAACATGAAACTCTATCATGTAACTTAAGACAATATTTTATAATTTTCTTCCAGTGGAAGCCAAATTAAAATATATCATTAACTTTCTAGTTGCCAAATAAAAGACAAACTTTGCTCCCTAAGAAGTTTTTAAAATTTTGAAACCCAAATATCTTTATTATGAAAAATGTTCTTTGTTTAATTTACTTTTCAGGAATCCCTCTGGCTTACTGTTTCCAATTTGAATTATTGTATTTTGGTGATTTAATTCTTTTTATATCCAGAAGGAGAAATATTGTTTTAGAAATAGTTTAACATAAAAAATGTAATCTAGGTTTGCTTATGAAATCTGTGGTCAAACTACCTACTTATATTCCTACATCTTGATAGTTGGCTTAATTAAATCAAAGAACTATAAACATTAGAGTTGAAAGGGGCTCTAGTGATTGCTAGTCTTCCCACCAGGAATCTTTTTTTTTCCCTTAATTTCTGAACTGTACTTGCTATGTAGTAGTATGACTTCCAATGAAAAATATATATTCTATTTAAATATAGAATATATTCATATCAATGAAACTTATTCAGTAAGAGAATACTGGTATACACAGACTTGGTAAATTTTCAGTCAAAAGTTAAGAAATTTGATGTTTTAGTTAGACTCACCATTATAGAGAAGCAAACAGCTTCTATGAGGCCTTTGGAAAAATGAGAATAACTTATAAGTACTTTTCCCCTTATCTAGTAACCCAGGGATCAGGAGACCATTGGTTGGGAATGATCCATTTTGTTCAATCTCCTAATTTTACATATAAAGTATGTGAATAAAGTAACCTGCTAAGTATAAACAACATAAATCAAATGAAACACAACTTCAAGTGGACCATTTCCACCAGTGATAAAAATAAGAAATGTTTCACACTATAGACATTATAATTTTCTTTAAGTCTTTTTTTATTTAGAGATTTTTCTGGTAAGGAGATATACCATAGGAAAGCAATTTCACTGGCAGTGAGGTATGTATATACTCTACCAAAATACTCCTTATTTTAACTGCTCTTAACTTTATTTACATACGAAGAAAAGTATCAATGCATATCCTTGTTTCAACTATAGTATTAGCCATACTACATGAAATAAAATGAAATGGTGCTTGCATACAAAAACTGTTATTTGTAAAGGAATTTAATTTCAGATTAAAATAATTAATTTGCTTTTGGGAAGAGTTTAAAAGGAGAATCACAATTTATCATGACCAAGACATCTGCACCATATTTTCCATTCCTCACAGCACATTTATTTCAGTAATTCCATTATGTCGGTTCTTAGCATGAGCATAGTGTTACACGATTTTCGTACATATAGTCACATCCAAAACAAGTTCTAAAATTTAAATTGTAAACATTCTCATCATATGTAGAAATATTTCAATTGGTGTATTAAGTTTTGCTAACTGATCAAATTTGGAGGAGAATATAAATGAGAAAGCCTATTCTAAACTGTGTAGTGAGCATTGTTTATTAATTACATTTCTACAATGTTAAATAAAGTAAGAGGCAAACCTGTCCTGTAAGCATGTCAAATTTTAGGTAAAACATTAAAAAGAAACAAATCTGTTAACAAAAGGATGTCTTGCAATAAAGAACATTAGATTTTTAAAATCTATTATGATACAAAAATGTAAAGGGTAAATAGCATCTTTGTTGACAAAGTAGGAGGTAGCATGGATGCACCACTTTATTGTCTGAGAAATGCAACTGGAGTAAAGAATATTTCCTTACCATGAATAATTTCCAGGACTATGTACATATTTCTTTTAGAAATACTTGTTTAAACAAATCTCCCTCCACTTTTTAGTATAAAAAAAACCGTTCCATGTGATTTTAAAAAAACACTTACACATCTAGATAGAATAGTACTCTGCCCTATTTGAGTGAACAGTCTCAAACTATGAAGTACATGATATTTAATGCCCTAAGTTGAGTAAATTTAGTTAGCGGTTCCTGGTATTATACAAAACACTAAATATATACAAACAAAATATAATATCTTAATTTTCAATGCAAGTCTTGTGGGGAATAAACAGAACCTTGATTCTGGTAACACTGCAGAAAACATAATTTTCCAATAAGTCTGTCTTTAAGTATCCATGTGCAACAGTTTATTAATGACTGCTTACGTGTACTGATCTATCATTGAGTGAACACAGTTAACTGACAAAACGTAGTAAACCTCAGAAACACATCTCCCATCCTATACAAAATATAGAGACTACTTACTGTTTGAAGCACTCAATTTGCTCTGATGTCACTGTCATTCACTTTTCCCCATTTTCCTGCTTTAGTATTTATAAACGGATAATTTAATGTGGCTTTAAAAAAAAGACAAAGAATTTCAAATTTACATCCAATTCAAATTTGCTATTTAAAAGGTTTTCTTGTTCTATGAAGCTGCTTCTGCCATTAGTAGAGAAAATGAAGTTTCTGTAATGGAGGCAGGCTTTTTGAGTAGTGACGTGACTTCCACCATGCCAGCTCCAGTCCGTGGAAGATTAGCGTTTACAATGTGTCGTTGTAAGTGCTTAATCCAGTCTTCCTGAACAGACAATGGTCCACGAAAGACTAGGCCACAAAACCTAGAGAAGAAGTTGATAACAGTTCTCTTAACATGACCAATTCCCTTTATTTAAAACCAATTCCCATAAAATCCATAAACACAGGAGCAAACTTTACTCTGTATTGGAGATAGTACTTGACAATAGTTTCTAAACACCTATAAAGTCAAAATGCTTTAATACAATATCAAAACTGCCAATTCATAATAACTCCACTAATATTTGTAGAGATGGGAACATTACTGTTAGGTTAAAATTAATTAAAAGGTCTTAACAACCACACATCTTAATATATTTAAAACAACTCTTAATTCCAAAATGCACTATTCTTTTCAAAAGACCACTCCCCAATTCAGAATTCCTTAAACTGCATGAAGATGAGTATGGAAGGTGTGAATGAGTTTGTATAGCTACACTTAGAAGTATGAGTGGAGAGAAAATATATTCCCAATAAGCAGGAACTCAAGACAACTAAAAAAATATCAAATTAAACCAAACAAAGCACACAAATAAAACACAACAAAAACAAAAGACACTTTTACAAATCACAGTATCCTAGCTAATGTAAAAACCTTGATTCATTAGTTGCTGAAGTATAGCATATTATGAGCATATAAGATTTTAAGTCTGTCTCCAAAAGTTCATTTGTAACTTGATTTTTGAGAATGCACCTTCTGCCACAAACTAAAAATCCCGAATAAAATAGCTAATATGTCTCAAAGCAAAATCTGAAGAAACTGAGCCAATTTGGCAATATAGGCATATACCTGCATCGGAGAATGTAAACCTCGTCAGCACCATGAGGTAATGTTAGCATTTTCTTCTTGCTTCCAGATCTTGACCTTGATTTCTTTTGCTTACAATCTAAAGCTAAAAAAGGGAAGAAAAAGACTTAACATTTCTCATATATTCCAAGTATATATACATACTATATTTCTAGGAAGGTCAGACCATCTAAATCAAGTTAGAAAAAGTCTGTATTCATTTGTATTCCCTAAAGCATGCACTAACTTGCAGCTGGTGCTCTAATAGCAGTAATATTATCAGCATACACTCTTCCTGCACTCCTTTTTCAAATAATGCTTTACCATATCAAACTAGAACTGAGAAAATGTAACTAAAATAACTTGAAATGACTAAATTGGTCAATTATTGCAGCAATGTAATCTTTTCTCTTATGATCATATATATACATTAACATCTGGTTAAATCTTATTTCCAGGAAAACTATAACCTTTTATGTGAGATCATTAAGTTTGCATTTGATTACTTCTCCATTAATCAGATCTCACATGCTTTGAAAACAGGAAAAAGTTCAATGAAAAATCAATTTTATATACCAATTCACTTTGAATTTTATAATAATAAATAGCTCTTAAAATTATATGCTAGCCCTACATCTGAAAGGGCAAACAATGCTCAACTTTCATTTTTAAACTCAATTTCAAACTCAATAAACAAGCACATGTTTTATTTTCCTAGAAAACAAATACAGATCCAGATTACCTCACATAAGTTCATAAATGGACCAGAAGTTAACTGTTTGTTACGTTTTTTTCCTTTTATATTTTCTCCTATACCTTATTTTAAAAATGTGATTAAAAAGGGGAAAACAAGATTTTTACATTAAAGTGGATCAAAATTCTAGTGCTAACTGTTCTTGAAATTTTTCTGTTACTTGACTTTTCCTTCAATCATTTATTACAAAAAAATCTAATTTAATAAAGAAAAAAGGTATTTTTTATAGGTAGGAATAGACAGGACATAACATTTTATTCTTTGAATAAAACTACGCCATTCCTTTAGACAAAGGGATGATAGTATTCCAGGGTGCTGCTGGTCAATTAGCAGGAAGAGATGGTAAGAATTTATCTCTAGGGATCCAAGGGGGAGGGAAACAAATGTAACAGAAGAGTTGTCCAAATGGCTTTCCTTCTGTTAACCTGTCACATGAAATCCCCTGGAAAAATTCTAGGTAAGAGAGAATAGGAACTAGCTATTCAATGATTGCGTGAAATGAACTGTTCGAAGTCTGGGTTCCAAAAGAATAGATGCTACTATTATAAAACCAATAAACATAGTTTCTTACAGTAGTCAAGTGGCAATGCTAACAGAAATGTCATATAGAAAATTAAAAACCATGAGAAGCCTAAATCTCATTCAAGCCACTGTTTTTCGCTTCCTGTCACCTGCCTCTTTAAAAGTAAAATCTAGGTCTTACAGTCTTTCTCTGTTTATCCTCAGAAGAAGAATCTAATAAGTAAAGAACTATATAGGAAGTCAAGTTAAGTATTAAAGAATGGCTACTTCAAAGTTAAACAACCAAAATCTGGAACAGAAAAATCTTACAAGGTTCTCATTAGTTAGCTCATTCAAGAGCCTGGCACATAGTAGGAACTCAACAAATACTTCTGGAGTGAAAAATAAAGAAAAACCCAGCAATTTAACCTTTGACATTTAGACAGCATATGAACAGAAATCTGTTCTACCTCTATGTAATATAGACTATAGTTCCTGTAGAACATTTCTGTATCATTTGTTTAAATGAATGTTGCTAGCAGTCACACTTAAATTCTTCACTGGCCAGTCTAGCTTCTATGCAGAAACTAGGTTCTTCATAACCAGTAAGAAGAATGAGGTAACACATACTCTGTAGTCAGCACTTTCTTTTTCCTAGTTGCTTTGGTGAGCAATTTGAATTTAGGTGAATTTTAAAGAAATTCATACACTAGAAGTAAAGAGTTTAAGGAACTCAAAGGGCTAAGTGCTACTAGATGTCAGCTACTCTTTCCCTATCTATAAGGTAAACTACACACAATCCCTGTCCCTGTTACGTGGAACAGAGCAAGCATTTGGTATATCATGAGATTACAGATAGAATCTTACTTTGATGAGCTTGCTGGTTGTCAAAATTGCCACACTGTATTCAAATTTCCTTTTAAAATGTAAATAAATTACTGTAGGATACAAATAAAATACATTTTAACAATCCGTTAAATATTTGTTCACAGAATGCTAATGTTAGGTGTGTAAAGCAAATTGAGGGAGAAGGACAGAGGGTGATGGGGAAGCACGCAAAAGAATGTTTTATCAGTTACAAAGCATTTAAGTTACATTTAGATGCTGTGATACTTTAAAAAATGGAACTGGAGGGTCCATTGCACTGGTGGCGCAGTGGTTGAGAGTCCGCCTGCCGATGCAGGGGACATGGGTTCGTGCCCCGGTCCGGGAAGATCCCACATGCCGTGGAGCAGCTGGGCCCGTGAGCCATGGCCGCTGAGCCGGCGCGTCCGGAGCCTGTGCTCTGCAGCGGGAGAGGCCACAGCAGTGAGAGGCCAGCATACAGGAGGTAAAAAAAAAAAAAAAAAAAAAGGAACTGGAAATGTTTACTCAGGTATAGAAATGTTTTTGACTTTAATCGAGGGAAAAAAATTTTTTTTCTGACTTTTGATACTATATGAACTCTAGAAACTCTTAAGTTTATGGCTGTTTTTATGAATGATCAGATCTAAATTTTAAGTGAGAATACCATAGTTTTTGTAGTAATTAGTATTTGAAGGTATTATGACTTTGGAAAGTACAACAACTCTGTCAGAATATGATTGGGAATCTCCAGTATCCAGAGTTCCACATAAGTTTAGGGAATCACATGAACTGGGAATCCTTGGAAACTTGTCCATAAAGTTAAGATATTAAAAACCAGGGGACTCTGGTAATTACACATAAGTATCTCCGTATCTTAATATCTCCATCATCACTTTAAAATTTTTTACCCCTTGAAATGTCATTTATTTTAGGAAGTAAAATATGAATACATTTGACAGGAATGATTTTTTCTAATATCAACATCCAACCATCACCCCTACAATACTGCCCAAAATTTTAGAAAGATCTGTATATAAAAAAAAGAATATTCCAAAATGTTCCACTAAATGAAAAAGATGATGTACAAACATGTCTATTATACAAATGTTCTCATTTAACAGATTTTATTGTCTCTAGAGGGAAAAGCAGTTTTATTCTGGACTGTACCAGGAATTGTTAGAACACTAAAAACAACATCACTAACACAGTCAGTTTTAGTATAATGCAGCTCATCAATATTTCTGACAAATAGCCTAAGGTTTATTGAAGTTGTTTACATGAATAATCTGTCAAATAGATAACTTTATACAAAGCCTTTCTTTACAACAGAATTTTATTTGCACTTACTTGGTACTGTCAAAAATCAAAACACACACATACCGTTTTTCTGTTCCAAAGTATTTTAAATCTAACATTGTTTCTATACTTGAAATTTACAAAAAATACTAGATTAGTTTTAGAAATTCTTAATTTTCTTTTTCTTGAGTATAAATACTTCTTTAGAAATGAATAAACCCAGTTACTCAGATCTTCCTATTTAGGGTGGCAGGACATGTTTAAAGTGATCAATTTTAACCGGAAGACTATTAAAAAAAAAAACTTTGAAGTTATCTGATTTATAAAAGATCTACATTGCTACTGGTAGTAATATTTTACTTGTAAGAAGAATGAATTGAGCTGAGCTGTAAGGTCATATAAAAATTTTTTCAGAATATACCTTTCAGTAAAACATCTGTTTTGATCAAATAGGAATGAGACAGAAATACAGCAGACTTATGAGCCCTCAAAAAGAACATCATACTGCTATGCTACGAAATACAACAACAACAACAAAACAACAACTGTACCTAAAGAACTAAACTGGATCAGCAAAAAGCAAATCAATAAATAATACGACAGATACAAATTCAAATCTGTTTTCTGAGACATTAGTTTTATACATAGAAGAAAAGTAATTTACTTTGGGCTCTAACATAAGTCCTTTTGCCACTTCCACCTTTCTGCCCATTATATACAATAACTGCTTCAATGAATTTCATTTTCTTTTTAATTCACTACACAAATGACCTCAAAGAATGGAGATTTATTTCTTAAAAACATCTGAAGCTTCTATGGTAAAGAACTAACATCATAACTAAATTAACATTCACCACCAAAATACTGTTATTTGCAATCACCCTTCCCTGCCTGTTTAGTCAAAAGCCCTATTTCTTCTGTTTTGTTCCTAACTGGTTGTTGGCATATTTAGGGTAAAGTCAAACTTAGTATAATGGCCAGATTATACACATCCAAAATAAGAGGCATGCTATAGCCCTACTAGAGGGAAGAAAATTTCTTCTCCATCTAGTTGGCCTGTATAAGGTAAGCATGCAATTGTAGCTATGAGCTCATTCAGGAAAACAGTAGCGATAAAAATGACATAAACAGATAAGCCCAACATTCCTACCACCATTATTAACAAGCTGGTGATGGAGACGGTGGTCCCAGTGGCGAGGTAGGAAGAGGATGCATATGTCCCAAGGGGTGCAGAAGTATGAGATGGATAAACAAACTCAATTCTAGTTGCTGCCATTATCCTTCAAGGTTCATAAGCCAAAAGCATATAAAAGACTGTGCCAACAGCATTTTCTTTCCCTCAGCCCCAACTAAGGGGGTGAGGAGAAACACGTTAGCCTGTATAAAATAGGGATGTGGTTTGGGAAAGTCATTTGTTGAGAAGCTAAATTCTTTGTTCTTCAGTGTATACTTTCCTCTTTGCAAAAAGCGCCTGCAAGACAGACTTTGTGAGTGTTCGATCTGTGCGGTCTTATAGTGTCCCATACTTGGTCTAATGCTCTGCTGTTGCAGTCTTGATATTCCTAATAATTTTTGAACATGAGGCACTGTATTTTCATTTTGCACTGGATCCTGCAAATTATGTAGCCAGTTCTGGGTCCTGAGTAACAACTACCCTAAATGAGAAAGGCTGCCCTCAGTTCTCTTGGCCCATAAAAAAAAAAAAACCTATTAAGAGAAAAATCGTTAAATCCCACTCTCTATATAGCCCATTAAAAATGGAAAGGACGTCCCTACTCCCAACACCAGCTCTTCATTCCTACCTACACTGCCATAATCAAACCAGTCATTTTTCCCAAGATGGACACATAAAGCAGTTTAAGTAGTTTATTGTTATGAAAGCAATGTTCCCCTTCCAATCAGAATTAAACATATAGATACACAATTAGCAACCTCAGAAGCATATTTTCATCATCATTTTCCCTTGATAGTTTCACTCTAAAATTGGATTTTTTTTTAGTACCCTAAGTTACTTTCGTTATTTTTGGAGTTTCCATTCTCAATGACTAAAAACAGTAACTAACCTAGAATCACAGGGCAATTATGGCAAAGTTAATTAGGTATAGCATGATTTAACATTCTACCTGGAAGAGAATGAAGTGAAAAATATCTGAAAAGCAGATTTCCTTTGCTGTAAGTATTAAGTTGATGGCTTAATATTAGTCTAGAGGAGTCAGGTAGCTTGAGTTTGCCCTACAAAGTAGGAGGTTGTATTAAGGGTAGCAACAGCTTTATATGCTTGGTTCAAAGGAAGTTATCTACTTGGGACAAGAAAAAGTACATATCGATACATTCAATGTCTAGAAGCCTCTGCTATTTCAAAGTAGAGGGAATGATTAGTAAAATGATACTTTGAGCATTATCAATGTGAAGGGAAAAGCTAAACATAAATATGAAACTTTATCACACATCTTTATAAACAGAAATTGGAGGCAGACTAGTTTTTTTTAGGTTGCAAAAAGCTAAAAACTAACAATCCCCCAGGTATAAGCTGTTTATTATTCGATTAAGAGTTAACAGGTACCTGTGGTAACAGGTAAGAAAAAAAAAACTTAAAATTTCTCCTTAAGGTAGGTTGGATTTGCATGCTGTTTTACTAAACCCAATAGGCATTGAATATCAACCACTTTTCTAAGACAAAGACATATCTAAAATTGGAATAAACATTAAAATACACAATGGCAAATCTGCTCTAAATCACATTTGTTTAGAATCACCTGAATATAATCACATTCCCTGCCCTCTAAAAGTGTATTTCCAAATTACCACTTCATATTTAGTAGAAGTAACTCAATGATTGTTCCTATTCAAAATTAGTTAAGGAAATGACCTTACCTAAAAATTTGTTAACTTATCTTTAATATAATCATGTTCAACTTAAATTAGAGTTCATAATAATTATAAGAGTAAATCTAAATATCACAAATCTATAATCCCAATAGATCTGATTTGGCTTTTTATAATTCTGAAGTATTTTTTTACATTCCAGCCAAAATCTGAACTATTAACAAACATGGTGTTGACTAGGTAATTTCTGGTTTAGCTAACTTCCAGCTAAGGCCACAATTAAATATATACTTTAAACACTGGACAGCAAGAATTAACCTTATTCCTCAAACTCCAGACACAACAAAAAAACAGTAAATCCTACTTTTCCACTTCTTACTTAAGTGAGGGACCACCAGTCTCCAGCAAGCCATCCTCTTGCCCTAACCTCCAAAAAAAAAAAATCTGTGTATTATTTTATTATTTCCATAAAGTCACTTGAAGTGGATCTGCCTACAATTTAGGTCTGGCCAGAACATACTTTTTTATTGTAAAATCTACTAAATTTTAATCCAGATTATAAACAGCATTCAAGAGATTCATGTCAGAACATAAATCATAACAAACACAACACTACAACTAAGGATGTAAAGATATTAGACAAGTTAAAAAAATTCAAACATAAATACCCAGATTAAGTTAATTGTTAAAAAAACAAAACAAAACTTGAAAACTGGTAAGTAACAGAACCAATAGGAACGCTAGGGGACTAGTTAACACTTTTATGAAAAACAAAATATTGGTCAAAAAAGATTATCAGATAGAATTCCTAAGTTGTATAACCGATGACCAGCAAAAGCAGGCATCATAAAATGTAAATATTTTATGCTACAATAGTACAAAACTCTTAGGCTCCATTCTCCCAAAAACAAACTTACTGATTGAGTAAGTGTGATTGTTTGCTTTGTTAACAGTACATACCTAGATGATGTTGTGTTGCTAGATAAATGACAGCCAGAGAAGTAACGAAGCCCACCGTTCTCTTACCAAACACCCTGGTAGCAGACTCATTAACTCTATTGGTATAACCATCTTCCCAATAACAAGGTTTAAAACTTTGACCCATCTCCATCTCTTTCCTCTTATTCTTGTACCTCTAACTAATCTGCCAAGTTCTGCTTACTTAACTTCCATAATATTATCCAGACATTTCTATCCCTCCTTTACATTCCTATTGCCACTATCCTGGTTCAGGACTCCTAAAATGACCTCATCTACAATTTCTCCACTTCCCCACCAACTCCTTTAACTTTTATTTAAAAAACAGTTTTAAAAGCTTCACACAAATTCTTTAAAAAAAAAAACCTTTACTGGCTCCTCCCTACAAAATTAATTCCAGCATCATGGGTTAGCATTCTAGCATTCTATGTCCTTTACTTGTCCAACTCTATTCCCTTATCTCCTACTTCCTAGTGTTTTCAATAAACTTTCCACACAGTCCCAGGCATACTCCTTCCCCACCCCTGACCCCCACTTCCATTTCAATTAACTATCTTTCAAGGTCCAAATCAGATTCTACTTCCAAAAACCTTGCTGGGCCCTGGTCTAGCTGAAAATACCTTCCTCTTCATCCTAACTTCCACAGTATTTCATGCACACTTATAATTTGGCACTTAAAATTTGTTTTGTATTAGTTATGCATATATGCGCTTCTACCATATTGTAAGTTCCAATTTATCTCTGTAATACTTAGCATAATACATAAACCATCAAGAAGCTGAAAAAAATGCTTGTTGAATTAGTGAATGAATCAGCCAATCGCTTTTCAGTATTGTGGGCAAATAGCCCGATTTTTGCTGGCATAATACAACAATTAGCATCCGTAAGCGTGACTCTAAATACTCAAATAATTAAATTATATTCAGTCTACTGTTTCGCAAGGCAAAAACAGGAATAACGTTTTAGAAACACTACCATAAAAATGGTTAGGATGAAATCAACTTTGACACTAGTCATCCATTATCCAGAAAATTTACTCAACTTGAACCATTCACTACCTTGCTAATCCTGAATAAATCACACATTACTGGGCAGACAAATACATACAGACATACACTCTTAATGAAGAATAGTACCACATCAGTAAAAAAAAAAAAAGAATAGTACCACAGAATAAGTTACAGCCAAGAAACTACAGAAACCCATCTTTCACTGTTATGAGAAATAGCTTTTTCAAATACAAATCTGAACACGTCATTTCCTTATTTTAAAAAATTCTTCGATGACTTCTTAAATTTTTTAGCAAGCACTCAAAGCATCAACCCCATCTTTCTGGTGTTATCATCTTCCCAAACACCTACAACTGATTCTCCCAACACCTTTTGAACTCCAAATTCCATCCCTTTATCCCACGCTATGTTGTTCTCTCTACCTGGAATGTCCTACTTCATCTCTTCTTCTGTTTAAAACTACTCAACCTTCACGTTCAGGGTCTAGCTGAAACCTTACAAAGCTTTCTGCAACAGTACATTTGTCCTTGTCCTAACAGATCACCATCATTAAGTTTACGCAGCTGGAGTGCAGGGTCTTTATAGCCTCAGAGCTAGCACAGTCCTGGTACAACAATAAACAGCTAAAACTTTTGTTGAATGAACGGAAATTTTATTTGACTACTGTTTTTATTTTTCCCTCCCACTTTAAACATTGTAAGAAACATATCAGCATGAGCTATCTTTTCTTCCTTTTTCTTTCTTTTTGAGGCTCTACTTAACAAGGCGACAAACAGTAAAAAAAAAACAGTAGGAAAAAACAAACTCAACTTAATTCCCAGCTCCCCTCGAAAGGAGGCCTAGACTAAACAAACAACTTGAACTCCTAGAGCACATACAGTCAATATACTATTAATGTGTATAGTATCTTGCATAGTTCTCTAACTTTGACAGTTTTGTGTGTATTGCCAATAATGCTTTCCTAAGTTCTTTAATACAGGGTCACATCTCATTATGTATCCCTCATACAGCCTAGTCTGGAGGAATTATCCAGGTATTTGGTTTAATTAGAAGCTGATTTGCTCCTTTAGAGTTTAATCATAATAAGATTGAAATTTTCTTATACTCTTTCAGGTTGAATGAATCACTATAAAAGGATGTGGTTTCTTGAAGATGCAATATTATAATATTTTAAAAGATACCACAGAAGACACTCATGAAAGGACAAGTAATACACCTTGAAAAGCTTTTACAATACTATTTTTTTCTTTCCCTCACAGCAGAAAGAATTCCTACAGCACTTTCTACAATAAAAGAATTATTTTTCTAGTGGCTTTTATATACCCACTCAGCACCTGGCACTGTGTTATATGTTCATTAGCGCTTGTTGTTGCAGGCCCCTATGGCCAATTATACCATTAAAGCTGAAAACAGGCAAAAGATCCCATTAAGTAACACATAATCTACTATTCCGCTTAAAAGTGGATGGTATGAAAAATAAAACAATGACTTCACTAAAAAAGAATGCAGACATATTGCATTAGTGTTACTGACTGAAAAGGGTCTAGTATCAATTTCTTTATTTTTTTCTCACTGGAAAAGTCATTCTTTAATTATAATGACGAGTCTGTTGTTGTAGAACAGCAACCATCATGTTTTACTTCCAAAATATTATCATGGAAGTATTCTGAAGATAATTAAATGAAGCCCCCCCCACATATTTGCATATGTAAAAATATATTTCCTACATTAATTTTAAGTAGCTAGAAATTTCCAATTTACTTTCAATACCAAAGGTGAGCAGTTGATTGAAAAATATGATCTATAGTTAAACATTTGAATACAATGAGTAAAGAAAATTCACTTGCTGCCACAGAAGGAGAGTTATGATTTCTAAACTGTTACTGTTGTTGATTCTAGTCAGTATCAGTTTCTAAAAGAGACACTTAAGGGGAATGTTTTCAATCTGTGGGTAGTGACTTCTTAGTGGGTAGTAGATCAATTTACTGGGTCATGACCACTATTATTTTTAATTAAAAATAATAAAACAGAAAATATCAGAGTGCATCATACTCAATTCAGGTGAGTGAACAAGTGAGTGTGTATATGTATGAATGTGAGTTTGTATACAAGGTCAAGATGTAAAATGGAATTCTAGTAAAAACGTTGAATACCACTGTTATTTTCTTTTCTTTTTAGGAGACGACAGATTGCTATGTTACCACAGAAAAGCACTGTGCAAACATGTATTCAACTTACTGATATATTTACTTTCACAGCATTCTCTCTACTTGGACTTCAATTACTTCCCTTTCTTTACCTGTTAAAAATTCACTGCTACTCTGACCGCAAAATATTTTTTGTTGTTCCTGATTGCAGATTAAGTTGATAGAATACACTTTGCCTTGAATAATTTTAAATATTAAAAAATTTTAATAACCAGGGTGACCCTATAATTTATTGTGCAATCCAGGACACTCGTGAGAGTGAAAGAGGCACTAGACTCCGTCACTCTATTAATAACTTAGTAAATATACTGTGTTCTTAATACTGCCAGTATGAAAAAGATATCATTTAATTAAAATATTATTAAACACAAAAAAGCCAGCAGTTAAAATAAAAAGTCTAAAGGCATTTACTATAAATTGTATGAAATTTCTAATTTTTAATGAAAATTAATAATGTTCTTATTAGACTGTATAAAGAATCAACCAGGAAAAAGAAATCTGTGTGGGCATGTAAAACAATCTAAAGAGAACAAAACCTGAAAAAGAAGTCTTCCAATACTGCAGTCTATATTAACTAGAATAAATTCTTGAATAAGAAGATGTCTTGAATTTGCAATGTAGGATATAAAGTAAACCCTTTGGAACTAGTCTCTTTAGATAAAAATCCACTGAAGAAAAAACCTCAGTAAAACAGCTTCATAAATGATTATCCACAACTGAAGGCACATGGAAATTATTAAACAATTCATTTGAACCTGCCCAAAGGATGATAAATAAACTAGGTCAGCGTTGGACAAAATTTAAATATGTGAAGTTTATTCTTTCTTGACAACTGAACTCTATTCTAAGTATGGCTACCTCTTCCATGTCTTTAATTCCCAAACTTTCCTACTTTCTTCATTATTTCCTTTTAGTTAAGTTAGGATTTATATCTGTGACCATATAAATTAGTTTGATGTTACACAGTTCTGGCATTTTAAGCATCTTCTAATTCTTAAAAAAAGAGAAAGATTTCTTAGGGCTCCAGAATCCCAGTTTTGTGTTCTTTACACTTCATTTTTATTTGGCATCTCCTCTTTCTTAGTTTTTCACCAGAGGAAGGCCCCAGGGATGATAAACTTCAAGGGATATGTAACGCTTACATATAATAAAACTTTTTATCTGTGGATGATAAGTGCATGTTTCTGGGATGGGGCCCATAGCTTTCAAAGTCTCAAAAGGGTCAATAACCCCCCCAAAGATTGAGAACCATCACATTAGAAGTATTTGAGTCATCAGTAAATAAATATTAGAGTAACAGAGGGGCATCCTTTTCCTTCTGTTCAGGCTGGCTGGAATATTTCTCTTTCTCAAAAAGCCACCAGTTCCCAGAGACGAGGCCAGGAGCTAGCTGGTGGTTTCTAAGAAGGCTTGGGAGTTTATTCCATCACAGGTAACCAAGCAGGCCTTTACCATTTCATCCAGGGATATCTAAGCTTTTTCTTCCGAAGTAGGCCACATAATTAACAATTCACATGAATCAAGTCTGCTTGAACCAGGAGCACAGAGGCTTTAGTTCTACTTATTTTCCCTTTATATTGTCTCAGTTTTGTGATATACTTAGATTAAGGTAAGTTTTTTAAAAAATGATTTTGTATTTTAGTCATCAAAACAGCATCTACATATTCTTGAAAACTAATGCCTTTTACTCATATGAATTGATGAATCCCTTATAATAACCCAGTGGAAACCTCCTGGCTAACAGGTTGGGACCATTGCTTTACACCAGTGAAACTGATATGGAAGAAGAGAATAGGCATCTGGAGTTTATAAATATAATACAGAATTCTAAACTTGGGGGCTTCCCTGGTGGTGCAGTGGTTGGGAGTCCGCCTGCCGATGCAGGGGATGCGGGTTCGTGCCCCGGTCCGGGAAGATCCCACATGCCGCGGAGCGGCTGGGCCCGTGAGACATGGCTGCTGAGCCTGTGCGTCCGGAGCCTGTGCTCCGCAACGGGAGAGGTCACAACAGTGAGAGGCCCGCATACAGCAAAAAAAAAAAAAAAAAAAAAAAAGAATTCTACACTTGGAAAACAATAAAGCCCATAAAAACTTCTTACTGCCATGAATAATCAGCAAAAATATCCTTTATGTAGCTCTACTGGTCAAGAAGATTTTGAAAACAAGGGGAAAAGTTTCAGAATTTCCAAGGGAGCATGTGATTTTTATGTTTCTTAAAAGTGAGTAGGGGCTGTGGAAAATACCACCCTAGACTTTCTTCAGCTTTTCATTTCCCTTCTTTTTGCCCTAGGACTGCCTAACACACACTTCGTATTTCCTAACACTTCTGATATTTTGGTTAGTATTTAATAACATTTTAAACATAGCATCTCCTTTTCTGATGCCCATAAAAATGTATCCCCATTCATCTTATATTACTTTTTCCCCAACTAATGAAACTTTTTAGATGATAAGGAGTTCATGAGAATGCACCCCTGGTCAATGGAGGGTCATTATCTGTTAGTTATAAGCAATTAATACTATGTGTTGAAGGATTTTCATATGAGATAAAGGCTTTTTTTTTAATGGACTACAAAATCTGGACTGGAGAGATCTACCTTATTGAATATTTATGTAACGTGCCCAAATGGTCAGAATGGAACATTTTCTAAAGTCCTCTGAAATCTAATACAGCCCTAACCATTTCTTGGGTCCCTGCCCTTTCTTTTTTTTCCCTTTCTTTTTATTTTTTTTGGCCGTGCCATACAGCTTGTGGGATCTCAGTTCCTCGACCAGGGATTGAACCTGGGCCACAGGAGTGAAAGCCTGGAATCCTAACCACCAGGCCACCAGAGAACTCTCCCCTCCTTGCTCTTTCAAATTAGACTCTGCACCACAATGATCCTCACCTTGAACCCAACTTCATCTTAGGATTTTCAATTGCTTTCATCCTGTATGTGGTAGGTAATAGTGACTAAAAACAAAGATCTAGGGGTAAGACAGCCCTGATTTGAATTTCAAGTTTGCTACTATTAACTGCATAAGTTTGGACAACTTGCTTAAGTTCTCTAAAGCTCTAGTTTCCTATAAAATGCAAAGAATTATAGTACTTACAACTGAAACGGTGGTTGTGAAGATTAAGTGTTATGCATGTCAGCTGCATATTAGTGCCTGACGCATAGAAGTGTTCAATACAAGTTAGTGGTTATGATAACAATAATGATGATTTCCGGTTTCTACAGTCTCTTATTTTCCCTGCCTCCCTGCCTCTAATGTCTGCAATTACCTTCCAAGACTGATGAAGGCAGGAGTAACTGAAATGTCACAGTAGGAGGACTAATCCAGTAAAGTAAAACTCACTCTATTCCCCTCCTTTTAATATAAATCGTCAGCAGTCATCCCTGGTTATTGATATATAAAGTCAAAGGATACAGCAAAGAAGCAGAAGAAAGAAAGACACTAGTGTGAATACAAGTGTTTCTTTGGTGGCAAGAACATATTGGATGTAAGCCATAGGAAGACATGAGGAAGAACAAAAAAGCTGGGTAAACAACAACTAGAAGAAAGCAGAAGGAAGTGATCTAAAAGAGCAAGAGAAATAAAAAGATTGGAAGGAGAATTTTAGGCAAAAGAATTTTATGTAGATCTATTTAGAAAAGAGAATATTTTAAGATGTGAGACATGGGATTTGCTAAAGCAGGGTAGCTTGAAAGGCTAAAAACGAAAAGAGCAAGGCATTCTGTAGGGTTTAAGAAGCAGTATTACATATGAGTAAGCTAATAAAATTTTCACAAGCTAGCAGTATGAAGAGGTATCTGCAAGGTTGGGCTAACCAACCAAAAATAACACAGAAATGTGCATGCTAACATTTATGTGCACAGCTATATTTATTAATCCTAAATATAGTTTAGGGGCATTAAAAGAAAAATCTATTCAGTTGTCAACACGGGCCATTATTAAGGCCTGCCCCTTCAAAAAGTTGATCTATAGACTAATGAAGACTCATTAGTTTGCTTAGTTTTCTAATTTAGTTAGATATTTGAAATTTCACTATAATTTCTTTGCCTAACAAAGCATTTCCCTAAGCTAGAACTACAATCTTTTTTACCAAAGAGAGGTGTCTTACTAGAATCTACTAAAAAATAAATTTAAAAATCAAAAATAGTATAATTTAAAAATCAATAATAATAATGTAGACTCAAAAGTTCCACACCTCTATTAGGTTACCTTTTTCCTCAAATCAAGCCATAAGAGCTAAATGAAAAAGAATAACTTGCTTAAAATTATATCCAACAGTTTACAAGTTGCTGAAATTTAATGTTTATTCAGACTCAACTGCTGCTTACAAAAGAAAGCTATAAATATCATCTGAACTAGCACCAGTCTGGTGAGAAAAAAAAGTGTATTGTATCAAACAGACTTGCTGTGTTATCTGTTCAAACATACCTGTACCAGTCAAAAGTCCAGCACTCTTCTTTCGTGCATAAGCGCGTAAGTGGTTGGACAGGCTAACAGCACTTGTAAACGTCGTATTGCAATGCACACATGTTCTAAGCTTCACAGGCATACCTATCATTCAAAAGAAAACTATAATCCAGTTCTCACTTCAAAAAGTGAAATTTTCTTAGGTAAAAGCGTGAAAAAAAGTACCACAATAAAGATGGTTTTAAAAAACGTTCATTGAATTAGCTTAAGATAAGGAGGGGAAATTAAGTTACCTATTATTAGTTTGTAGTTAGTATTTAGAGCCAACCCATGCTCTTTGGAAAGGTAGAAGGAGGAGTGTCTTGAACCCCTGAGCTCCTCTGGATTTAATACCTATTATCACTTTCTTGCAGATTTCTGTGTTACGCAGATCATTTCCTAAACCTAAAATACAATCCTATGATTTGAATAGCACAGTTCTGTTGAGAAGTTTCAAAGTTTACAACATTACCAATAAAAAAAAAAAAACTAAAAAGTCTAGTTGACAAAGTGGTAATTAAAGTGTTTTACCCACAAAACCTTAAAAGTCTCAATACTAAAAAAAGCCTTTCTGATGAAGGCTGGGAGAAAAGGTGGTAAAACACACCACTGAACAGCTGTTAGACACAACATTTTATTCAGGGCATTTTATGTTCATTACTCTGAATGCACAATCAATAATGAAAGTTAATGATCTGAAGTATTTTGCTAAAATCTTTGTGCTAAATAAATGATCAACAAGCTAACATCTTAGTCATCACAGTAAACATGCTGAAACAGTAAGAAACTCCTAACTTCTCAGACAACCCTCATGCCCCCAACATGTTTCAATTGGTTTCTTCAACATTATTGTGATAGCCACAAATATGCTTTCCCTCTCTGAAGTGTACTATATCTTGGCCAACACAGCTGACACATCTTCCTTACATTTTATCCCTCTGAAAAATGCTGAAAAGTTATCTTTGAAAGACTCTCTTCGTACAAAAGAAAGAGCCCTATTAACCAGAAGCCCATACAAGATAAATTGTTTTTCAGACCACTTAAAATACAAGGCAGTCTTTCCTCAAATCAACACTGCATTACAAATATTTGGAATATCCCAGTGTCTGCCCAAAGTAAACAAACCAGCATTACAGTAATTTTATTCATTATTAATCCATTGACCAGTTACTTTTACCTTAGATACATTCAACCCAGTGCTAAAATTATGAGATCATCTAAATTTATCTTCAACATTCTTAACCTCCAAAAGAAACCTATACAGACACAACATTTCTCTAGTCTAAAAGTATAAACCAGACTTAGCAATACCAAATAAAGTATGGCAACTTTTTATCGGCCACATCACTTGCCAATACATACAAAATATTCCTTTGAAAAGGAAAAACTATGGGTGCATAACCACTAAGCTAAACCATCTGTTTTGTTCTACTAGAACACTATAGCAAAATCTAAAACCCCATATAAATGTTTTCTACTCACAACAGTCCTCCAAAACCAAACTATCCCACAACACAATGAGGAATTGGAGAGGGAGAAGTTTCTTTGGGTTAATCACAACACACAACAGACACCAATCCATTCAGTTTAAAGAGTCTGTTTCGTTTCACCCAAGCAGTAGGAAAACCGACAACTAAAATCTTGAAAATAGTATCACTTTGGAGCACTGGCAAAAATATGACAGCCTTTTTAGTAACACTATGCTTCTAAACAACATCAACCTCCCATCCAAAGAACCATCCCCCATCCGTGACAAATTTTATTTTTACAGATCAGCTTTTTGTTTTTGCTTTTGTTCTCACCTTGCATTGTGACCAAGAGATGAGGCACAGAGAATTCAGTGCTGATGAACATCAACTGATGATTTATACAGAAATAACAGTGTAACCAATCTCTGCTCTGCAAAAAAGCAGCTTAAATAAAAGGATTCTGAAAAAGTATTTTTGACACATATTCCACTAAGGTAAACATTAACTGTGTTTAAATTATGTAAGATAGTCATAAATGTCCTCTTACCTGAGTGCATAGTGAAGTCCATTTTTTGTGGTTGATACATCAATGGACTATCTTCATTTAGTGGAAGAACACATTTCTGAACAAATCTCTTTCTTGCAGTTTGATTATGGATCTTTTGAGGAGAAATAGAAGAATTCTTTTCTTCTCCCATCCTTTTATTTTTAAGCAGTTCTATCAGTGTAAGAGACTGATTCTTTTTTCCACTAGGCAGTTCTGGCTTTGCTTCATCATATTCATTTAAGAAACTCAGCCCTTCTTCCTCTGATGCAGACACTGATAAAGCTTCAGTCTTTAGGCCATTACGGTATGCTTCAAGAGGTATAACATTTTGAGATAGAAAGTCATCACTTGATGCAAGTTTTTGAGCTACAAATGGTCTAGGAATAATACGACGACTGTTCAATGCCTTTAAGATTTTTTCATATTTTTCTTCATTTTGCATCATCTCATTCAGAACACAGATTGGAGATTTGTGAGCATCCCACTTGGTCTTTCCAAGTCTTTTCAGGTGGCCTCTAACATGATTTGATAATCCAATTTTAGTATCAAACCAACCACCACAGAGCTGACAAGTGTGTTCAGAAGTGGTTTCAGACTTCTCTATCGCTAAAAGAAAAATTTTTTAAGAGTAATATCAGAATTTTTAATAAATTGACCACCTTAAAACAATATGAAATTATGTGATTCTAATAAAGGCCAAATTTGAGTAAAACCTTCAAATCCTTTGAATTCGAATATGGACATATTAGCCCAAATTATCTGCATGAAAACTTACCTTTTCTAACTCGCTTAACAGGTGTTCCTGTGCCAGTTCTTTTGAAATGTTGCATTTTGTCACTTGTGGCTATTTGTTCTGGTGATACAACATGACGGGCTTCATAGCTTAATCCTGCTCTGTGAAGATGTCCCCGGACATGATTTGACAACCCAACGCCTGTTTCAAACGTTGCTGGGCAGTAAGGACACGATTTCTTCTCAAGAGACAAATCAGTCCAGTGAAAAACAGAACTATGCTTTGACAATGAAGTTTCTGCATTTTCTAAATGCTGAGGATCATGTATCTCATGCAAAAAGTTATTAGTTCCAGCATCTTCATAATATTCAAAATAAAAGCCATCGTTTTGATCATAACTAAGTGTAGCATTTTCTCCAGGCTCTTGACCTTCCACCTTGCTTTTAAATAGAGGGAATAGGTTTACATGTTCTTGATTAATATCATTATAGGTTTCATCTTCTATAGTCTGTGTAGTGTAGTCACCTAGCTCAACATTGTCCCAGGAACTTTCATCTTCTGTTTCATAGCTATCTTTCTTTTCAGCAGAATTAAGTTTTTGCAGAACAACAACGGTCATTTTATGCAAGAAATCTGGATAGCTATCCAAGTCTTCTCCAACAGAACTTTGCTTCTTAGATTCCTTAACTACTCTCTTTACAGCTACACGCCTGTGGTCTCTGAAGCTTTCTGGCCTTTTGGTATCAGAGTTATGAGGGTCTGAGATAAAACTATTGTTGTGAGAATTACTTGATGATGAAAACAGATGTAAAGAATTTAACGAACTAGCTTCCTCTTTTTTGAAATGCAGAGGATATGATTCACCTGATTTTTTGATCATCCTGTAGTTTTCATATTTATGTCTATATAAATAGTTGCTATTTGCCTTGGCATTAGGTTTTTCTTTTGCTGCCTGATGGAAATACTTAGGTTTTTGGTCAATGCTGCTTTTAATCATAACAGTCTTGTGAGGAGAATTGTTTTGATTGCACACATTTACACCTGACTGGGCAATGCTTTTCCGAGCTTTTTGTATTCTGTGTGGCCGCTTATGGAATTTTGAAAAATTACTTGATTGTGAGGATGATCCAAATGTTCGCTTTACATCTTGTTTTAAAGCAGAGTTCTTTGGAAATGTTGTTGACTGTTGTTTAGTTAATGGTTTAGGACTATCAGTATCTATAGGTTCTTCGATTATGTTGCTTTTTCTTTTATCAAGTCCAAGAGGACTGCCAAATGAATCAATGCATGATGATGAATGCAAGTACTCCATGTGTTTTTTTAAAATACTCCTGGCTGAAGTAGTAAAAGGACACATCTTACATATATAGGTAGCTGATTTTTTGGATGATCCTATAACGGGGTCCTTCATGAAAGTCTTTTTTTGCGTTTTTCTCTGGGCTACATCAGAACTGACAATAGGGCATTTTACCACTGCTCCATGGGCAATTCCTCGATGGCATTCCAATTCATTTTCTGTCACTGCCATAAAGTTACACTCTTCACAGCAGTAGTACCTTTTATCTTTTTCATGGGTTTTAGCATGCTGCACAAATGTTTTAGGGCAATTGGTACCAAACACACACTGAGGGCATTGTAATCGTGCACTTCTTCCTTCATCCTGAAGTTCTTTCAATTCACGAATTTCCTCCATCAATTTCTGTCTTCTTTCTTGGTGAATAATCATATGCTTTAGTAGCGAGTTCCGATCTCGAAATGTCCGCCCACATTCTCTACAAGCATATGGCCTTGGGACGTTAAGATGCCGAAAGTGACTATTCCCATCTAAATGATACATCATATGCCTGTGGAGATGCTTTTTCTCCCTAAAATTCACATTGCACTTTGTACAGGGGTAAAATGATGGCTCTTCGGTGCTGAAAGTAGCAGGTGACTCGGAATCACTTTCTTCACATTTCTTTTTTAAGGTATTTGAAAGAAAAGTGCCAGTATGAACAGGTGAACTGTCTTCTCCGCACTTATCTGGATTATAAATTAGATGTTGAAAAGTATCCACAGATTCCAAGTCTTCATCGGTTGATTCAGGTTTCACTTTTGATAATGTATATTTCTGTGAGTCTACTGCTTGCAGTTCTTCATTCTGTTCCATAAAGTCTACTTCTAGCATTTTTGATTTATTGGGTACACAGTTAGAATCATTAAAGCAATCCTCAGTATAACGAGTTATCTTGCTTACATCCATTTTTCGCTTTCTCTTTTTTTCTAGACCTACTTTAGAGTGAACTGGAGCTTTATCCACTGTGTCTTCATTCGTCATAAGAAACTGAATGAACTCTTTTTGGGGGTCCCAGTTTGTATCATTTTCTGACCTAAATTCATCTGTACCTGAGGAAATTCCTGTTAATGTACTGACACAATCATCTTTTACCAATAAATCTTCACTATCCTCACCCACCTCTACTTGATTTATTAAAGTGCTATCTGACTTTATATTACTCCCTACTGAATTCTGAATGTCACAACCAATTGAAGCAGAGGTAGGTAGTTTTTTAATGGAATGGGTTGGATTCTTAGCATGTGCTACATCTGATAACAAAAATAAAACTTGGTGTTGACTTGCTTTCTGTGGTGTAGAGAGCTGAAGATCAGCTGCCACCTTCAAAGTTGAACAAGATTCTGTCGTTGGCTGATCCACAGGCTGTCCAGTGGTTAATGAAACACTGCCTTTATTCATATTGGAAGTCTTAGTTAAGGAGGAGTGTGAAACTGGTCCATTAACAGCAGCTCCTTTAGGCAAGATAAAGTTTTCACTAGAAACAGTAGGAGCACCAGCATGTATAAATAGAGTAGACTGGCCTCCACTTAAGGCTTTTTCAGATTTGTCCTTTGACAGTTCTTCAGGCAAAGTGAATGTATTGTTTTTCTGAAATGATGTTTGACAATCTTTTGGTTTATGAACTCCACTCTCTTTGTCTGATATAAAACTGTTGTCATCTAGGAGTTCTTCTTTAGCACCAGTAATATCGGTGTTTATCTTCAAGTCATCCATATTGTTGGCAAGCCCATTTAACACATTTAGTCTAGAAAATGGAAAAAAAAATTTAGATTTGCATGAAAGAAAGAATATTATTAGAACGTATGGAGAGTTAAAAGTACACATTTTTAGTAGCTTAATTCTACTTTTTATACTAAGATCCCAATAATTTTTCAAGGATGAAGAAACACTTAAAAAAAATTGAAAGATTTTTAAAGGGCTGCAGTGGTTAATCTTTCCTTTGTGCTAGGTAACAACACAAAACTGCATATATACAAAATGTAGGGCAAAGTAACATAAACAAACACACACAGACACACACAATATAAATGAATATGCTACAGACTGAAAAAAATCTAAAATCTCATATACAGATTGCTAATAAGAAAATTATCTCACTTAAGTAGATTTATTAAGGGACATTCTACACTAGAGAATAATGTAAATTGTTAAATATTGCAGAAAAGTAAAAGTTTTGTCACTTAAAAGTCCATTCCCAGAGGAAGGTAACAAAATACCAGTCAGTAGAGAAGCTTACTTGAATGTACAATGTGCTATCAACATCAATGGCTAATGTATGAAACAGCATTTTTTTATTTAAAATAAGACTACTTTGCTCTCAGTGTTTCACATTCTCCTAAAATTCGACTAATTTAAGAAATGTCTCATTCACTGGGTTTCATTCATTGCTTATATAAAATATCCTTCATTCTAAATTAGTAAAGTTAAAATTAATGAAGTTCCATGTTTCTTTAAACTTTCATAACCTGGAACCCCAAATTCTAGGCATTCCCTACTGGCAGTTATCCTATTTATGATCTGACAGTCTACTGCAATAACCTAAAAATTTTTACTCTACTCTGAAACATCATAAATGTATGTTAAGTTTTTAGTTTATTTCATATAAAATGTGGACAATATTTTTGTAGGCATTTTTGATAATATATTTAATCATTATGAGAAGACAGCAGGATATTTTAAAAGGAAAGGACACTTCTGAAAGTTTGGAAGACATACATACCATGGCTATAATTATTGCCCCTACTATGAAGAGTTTCCTTGTACCCTGTTCTTATTTTGCTCTTAGAAATGGTCACATTATACAGGAGTTGCCTATCTTCTTGGAAGAATGTAAGCTCTTTGAGGGCAGGGATAGTGACCTAGTCACCTTCATACCTCTAGAACCTAACAGGATGCTTGGCATAAGTGCTCAGGCAATATTTGTTGAATAAAGGACTAATGTGGTGAATGAATAAAAACACAAACACAACTGCAAAATCAAAACAAAAGTTCCCAAAGTATAAGAAGAAAAACAGTTTTCTTCCTATGAAATTCGGATATCTCATTCAAATAATGCAAATTCCATCATGGTTCTGATTTCTTAACTCAGCAGTTTTAGCAACGCCTTCAAAATATCCAATAATCCTCGAGTGCGATTTAAAGAACCCGCTATTTGGCAACCCCATGTATTTAATTATTCGAAGTACTGACAGAAAATTCCATATTTCTTTTCCTTTCGTACATAGTATCAAGTACAGTTCATTCATTCTCCAAATGTTTACTGAGCCCATTCTATGTGCCAGGCACTGCTCTAGTAGCAGGGATTCAGTAGGGAACATGACAGACATAGTTCCTGCTCTCAGATAAAGAATAAGGTCTTCCATTTTTCTTTTACAGTATTTTAAATTTGTATAACAAGTAATATCATTTTAGAACAGCAGGAATTTACAATTGCTATTTAGAAATTAAAACATTTGCAATAAAGTTCATTATTTCTAATATCTTTTATGGTACCAAGTACATACTTTGTAAAACATTAAATCCAGTTAAAGAATAAAAGAATTGCTTCTAATTATTTTCTTCTTATTTCACAACTCAGAGCAGCACTTTTAAATATGATCTTATTCTTTCCACAAGTGTGTTCCTTAATACAACAAATATTACAAGTAAATATTATAAATATCCTTCTTTGGCATTATTATTTATACCAACAATTATTTTTCTGCCCGTCATAGGTCTTAGAATTCTGTTTTGAGATTGGCAAATTTCCACAGAAATAAAAATAGACTTCAAATAACATCATATTCAATGATATCACTCCAAAATGGTGCTAATGCAGCACCCAGCAGGAGTCTCTACATCACACACAGAGAAGTTAAAAATGGGCATCACATAAACATGTGTTAGGAAGGAGTGTGCAAACGTCAATGAAAAGAAAAGCAAACCTTGATGCTATACTATTACCCGTTCCTGACATTTCTAATTAAGTTAGGTAGAAAAAGTAAAATGCCCAAATAGGAACAACCTCATAAATCAGAAATGGATGACAGATTTTTTTTTAAAAAACTAGCCTGAAAGACATTTACTTTCTTTTCCTACTTATTATATTCACAGAGGTAGACAAATATATGCTCAATCTGAAAGCCTATATTAGCTTTTCTCAACAGGAAGCAACGTTGCTAACGAAGTGGTAAATTCAGTGTTAATGAGTGGCTTCACTGTTACCACCTCAGAGGTAAAACCTTCCATGTTCCATGTTCCACCCATCTGTTCTGGTGTTAGAGGTTCAGAGATGGAACAGACGCTTCCCATTTAAAGCAACTTCATTGGTACCCCCTGAACAGCAGGGTGACAAACTATGAGAATATCATGTCAGCTTGGAGATTGCATCCTCATTACCAGAATGGCTTTATAAGAGCCTTCCATAAGTTCAAAGTTTGAAGATATCAAAGGGCTTTGCTCAAAAACATAGAAAGAATAACAGATTTTTAAATATACAAAGCACATGTAGTAAAAAGAAAAACAGAAGATCAAATTAAATATTGTGAAAATATAAAATGAGGTCTTTAACAGTCAAAGTTTTCCTTTACATCTACATAGTGAAATACACCTTACTTGCCTCCAAATTGACCATCTCTGCTCAAAAATAGGGGAGTTATTCTTTTTCAGAAAAATTTTTTATTAGCACATTAATATTAAAAATACACTGCATCAGTTTAAAAATATGCTACAAGAGGCTGAATCAGTAAGCTAGTATTTTAGCAACAATAAAAAATTCTCCTGGCTTAATTTTCAGAATATATTTCTGTAAATGAAAGTGTTCAAGATACATTTTTTCTTAACAGTATTCAAGACTCAGAGCTATTGCATTGAGATACAATATAGAACAATGGATCATCAAAATGTGTTGCACTGACCCAGAATTTTGACATCAAAAATTATTTCCCTACATTCAGGATGCTTATGGAATATCCAGGCAAGAAAGCATTTGACCTATAAGTTAATTTCACACTGTCTCAAACAGTTTTTCAACCACTTTTATATAGTTAAATATATATAAAAGAGTCATAAATACTAGGTTACGTTAATATAACAAAGGAAGGAGCATATTTGAAGGTAGGCATTATTCATTAAGTTTAAAAAGGAGAAACTAATGAATTAAAATAAACAAATTAATGTTATATTGTTTGGCCTCTCTAAATTTCAATGAAATTGCTGTATCACTTAGGATCTTTTTATTAAATGTTTAGATACTATCACTGTGTCCTCCTCCATGTAATCGTATAACCACAATTTTTCTATTAACTGAATTTTAAAATGTTCTTTAAAAAAATTCACATACTTTATAAAAAGCTGCAAATGGAATTTTAAATCTACATAAAACATATTTCAGGTTCTGGAAAATCATAATGAGTTCTACAGCTATAACTGCCTGTAGTTATATACTGTGAGCATTAAAAAAAAGTACAAAGGTCAGATCTGTCTTCAAGATGACATCATCACTTATATGCCTCAAGCTAGACTTATTGTCTCAGAAATCTCAAACATCAGTATTTTTGCAAACTATCAGCACTTGCTATAACACCCTCACCACACTACATCTTGAGGTTACTACAGAAGAAATGAGGTGATAATTGCATATTAACATAATTATTCTGTAATCCCTGTGAGCAAGCTTCCTAGGTCACTCAGTAATTCAGATTAGATACAACCTTCCTGTCATCAAATCTATGCTGTCCACTTCCTGTTCATGAATAATTCTGTTCTCATAGAAAATTAGCTTAATTCCATTCTTTTATGTACATTATTAATTGTATTTATTGCAAGTAGGTTAATATTTTGTGGGTACTTATTACATAATACCAACCTCTGTCATGTAGTATAATTTCACAAAAAATATAGTACAATTTGCCCTCACTCTACATTAGTTCATTAATAACTACACTGCATAGCTATAAATAAATTATAATGTTGCCCACTAGCTGAGTTAGAGTTAGGATCTGTCAGATTTTCACAAACCCCATGTTCATTTAAATTATCCTTGAAAACACACGACAACTTCAGTTAGTCATATTTTGAGATTGGTTCAAGAACAGAAAACCATTAACAACTGTCATTCTAATTGCAAAAAAAACCTTAATTAACTGAAATATTACATCTAAAATTACTTCAGTATTTAAGCATATATATACTATACACAATGTACAAATATATATACCTGTCTCACCTAGCATACAATGCAAGTGAAGACAGAGTATACCATATATAATGATATCATCCAGGTAGTATCCTAAGCTGTATGTCACATTGACAGGAAACTCTAAAAAAATACTGAACATTTGTAAGGGTACCCAGCATATAACATGAAGAATGAAGAGAAAACCTGGCAAGTTTAATCCAACAATTAGCCAATGCAATCAGCAATCTTCAAATGTTTGAAGGTTTGGCATACAGAAGAAAAAACATATAATCAATATGTTTGAATCATAAAGATGTGGATTTTATCTCAAGATTAAGAAAAACTAGAAACAGGAACCATTCAGCATTTCAATGGGTTGTCTTACAAAAGAGTGAACTGAATGGCTCAGCAGGTTGGACTATTTGTCAGAACACTGTAGAAGGAAATACGGCACTGGAGATTGGATAAGATGATTTCTAAGGTCCTTTCTCATATGTACTATGTATGTTTAATGTTTGGTTATTACACTATTAACATTATTTGAAATAATGAGCTAAAAACAGAAGTTAAATTTATACTATTGAACTTTAAAAATATTCTCTAAATTCAAAATTACCTGAAATAATCCTGTAGTTGTAATATTTGATAAGCTGATTCTTGAACAATGAAATATGGCACTAAATGACTAACACACTGAGGTCACAGAGCTATATGCATCCCGAAAACTCGAGGTATAGAGGTTTTTTCTATTGGCAACACCAAAAATAAAAAATAGCGGGAACATTAATAATGCTTTCTTGCCAGCAGCATGTGGCACTGCCATGACAAACTAATGATCTAATTGTACCACCTACCACCAAATTACATTGAACTTGTTGAATAGTTCTGTTCCTGATGCCATGTATTATCCTCATTATTTAATAGAAAGATGTTACAAACAGTAAGGTACTAGCTCATAAATAACGTAATAACACAAAGCGATTCTTGTTGAAAAATACACTAAATACTACACATAGTTTGACACATCTCAAGAAGCTGCTATATGGCAAACTGAAGCAGGTAATGCAAGGAGGACAAAAGAAAGGGGCCCACAAAGGCATAACTTTAACAATCTGGCAAAATCATATAATAATGAGAAGCAACAGTAGTAGAAAAACAAATGGACATTTATTAATAAAAGGTTAATTTCCTAATGAAGAACTTTGCAATTGGAAGAGGCAAGGTAATAAACTGCAGCTGCAACCAAAGGAGAGTGCTAAGTCATATTCAGCACGGAATGACTGACTGTTGTGTTGTTTATGCTTTCATGTAGTCAGAACAAGATAAGTGACCATCTCAGTTTTGATAGGGTAAATGACACACATATGCACACAGCTCCAACAAGAACAATTCATGTCTTTAAAAATTAAAATGCGTGATAACTTCCTTCATATGACTTTCAAACCAATCAAACTTTTGACCACAATTTTATAATTGAGTCAAAAATGTGTCAATTCCACACTACAGAGGTACTGTGTCAACTCTGCCCTCCACCAAAAGAGTATTAAACTGCCATAAATTATTATTTTACTTTGGGTCTTTGTGTTCTTCAGTTTATGATGAGTTTGCTGTTTCTGCTTAATTTTGAGATATTTATTAACCCACCACATCCAATAAGTGCAAAAGAAGTACAAGTGTCAGAAGTCCTAGGAAGACAAAACATATAATTATATTAGAAATGAAAATAGAGATAATAATACCCAAAGTGGTAAGATAAATATATATGCATATGGAATGAACTGCTTCAGAGAAGAAATAATTCTTACGGGCAGAGAGAAATTCACCATTAAAACACTACTGTGCCTATACACTTGACAATAATCAGCAAGAAACAAGGAATACGAGAAAGGAAATTTTTGAGTACAGAATCAGTATCAATGTCAGATGTCTTTTTGCCTAGTGGTTATTCAGGGAAGGCCAGGAATTTGTTCAAGAACTCAAAAATTTACAATGTTCTAAGTGCTGCTGATGTAACTTCTGCCCCAGACATATGCGATTCCATAGGATCAAGGTCCATTAGAATAGCACATCAAAGTTAGTGACATGACTGCAAATGCAAACAATCGTGGCTTTGAAAGAATTCCTTACAACAGTTGAAGAGATAATTTGTGCCTTAATATATAGCCTGGAACATAAGAAATGTTATGCTGGTTTCTTTCTACACTCAAACAATTTTGATAACTCTTTCAAATTCAGAGCTTCAAATATTCAACTGTATGTATTTAAAAAAAAAACTTTTGGAGATCTCAATGGTTACGGTAAAATTCTCATTATAAAAGTTCCATTAATTCATCTGCCAATCATATATTAATTAATCATATTTAGGAAACACAAAATTGTTTATGGTCTAATGGGAAGCAAACAAGAACATTCTCACATCTGGAGAATATATTATTTCCCTAAATTACAATTTCATTTTATTGAAAGGGGGGTTCAGATCACATACAAAAAATTCTGTAATTAACCTTTCACCTATATTATACATTTAAACTCTATTAAGTAAATTCAAATTTATATATATTTAGATGGGAAAGTGGGGCACTTTCATTGAGAACTAGAAAAACAAAAAAACACAGAAGTTTTATTTTCTACAAAATAATATATTTATTAAACATGAATTCTCTTACTGATATTACCATTTACTCAATTTTTCTTCTTTCCTTTCTCTAAAATCAGCCTACAAAATTCCAATTATCTTCTGAGAAAAATATTCCAAGGTAATCACTACTCTATAATTATCTTCATTTAGGATGGTAAAAAATTCAAATATAAGAAATTTGCTTTCCTTAACACAAAGTATGCACCTCTCTCATATCACTGTCCTTAAAAAAAAAGAAAATTATTTTTGTAAAGGCAAATCACAAACCAGCCACTGCTTTTTTCCTGATTTTACATTTGACCTAACAAGTTTTTACTTACTGCATGTTCAATTCTGGAGTTTTAATTATAAAACCAGAAGCATTTATTTATTGTGAATTTAAGTAATTACAAAATTTCACCAAAACGTTACAGAAAACACTACATTATATTTAGAAAATGCAAGTACTTATTGATAATCAAATGTGGAGTTCCCTGGTGGTTTACTGGTTTGGATTCCGTGCTCTCACTGCCACGGCCTGGGTTCAATCCCTGGTGGGGGAACTGAGATCCTGCAAGCCGCAGAATTTCCTTCAGGTTTACTCATATGGAGAGAGACTGAGGTCATGGTCAAGAGTAGCAATTTTGAACCATGAGAGACAGAATGTTTGGTTTCCATATTACCAAATCCATAAAACCAAAATGTTATCAATAGCACATTACTGTTTTATAAAAGGAGACTGAAGCATATTTAATATTGAGGTATTTCATGGAAATTTTTAATTATTTGTAACTCTAACTATCCAAATGGTATTGTTGGTAGTTTTTTTTTTTTTTTTTAACTGTACTGCTATCTGAGGAAGACTATATAGGACACATAAGTATAAAAAACTGCTATCAATAAAAAGCAATACATTATTTCCCCAGTGAGTAATATGAATTATTTAATAATAATATTAGGCTACAGTTCAGAGGAAGTAGAAGGTCCTATAAAATACCATGGCTAAGAAAAGCCTCACAGAAAAGAGAGAGTTTTAGATAAATTTTATAGTGCAGTGCCAAGACAATCACTCTTTGGAGGCAGACCTGCCTGGGTTTGAGAAATAGCTCCACAACGTCTATCGTATTAGGACAAAGTTACTCCATTTTCCTTCAACTTCAAGTTGCTTCATCAATAAAATAAGAGTGGAACCTTCTTATAGGATTGTAAGGATTAAATAAGACAATGTACATAAAACATGTAGCAAAGGGCCTGTTATTTAGTAATTACTCATTAAGTGTTCATTCCCCATGACCCTTGCCATTAACTTACTTCATGTACAGAATGACGACACTGAATTTGTGTACTGCTCCTAATGATAATGGAGACCCTCCCTTACAAGCAGAAATGTATTCTGGGAGGAGATACCTGAGAACTTACACTACTCCCAGGGTATAATAAACAGGATAAATAAGCAGAAGATAAAGAGCCATAGGAAGAAGCATATCTTAAGAGTTGCTGGTGCTAGAACAATACCACTCTTGTGGGATAAGGCAGGGCATTACTGTTCAATAAGCAATAAAGAGGGGAATTACAGTGCATGACCCAGTGCTCTAAGGAAAAAAGATGTGAAGTGGCCACTCAGGATTCAAGAGTTTCTAAGAGTTCCTGATCCCTTTCAGAATATCAAGGACATGAATTTATCTTTCTCTCTTGTAAAATGCCAACGAAATGAAAGTAGAAGGACTAGAAGAGAGAGACATATGTAGACAAATAAAACCATAAACCTGAACAGTTATAGACAAGGGCTCTGGAAAGAAAGGAGACCACAATCTCAAATAAAAAAAACAAATAAACAAAAGAACTAAAAACAGATTTTATACAAAAGAATAGGAATCAGAATAGCATCAGACTTTTCACCGTCAAGACTATTACATCAATGGAGCAATAATTTCAAAGTTTGGAGTTAAAATTACTTTGACTATATTGATACAATCCTATTCAAAGACAAATTATACAACATTCAGGTTGAAGGCACACAGTGTGTAAGTTTTCCACTTACCTGTCATTTCAGAAAAATTTTCCCAAAAGGTTGTGTGTGTGAAGGGATCTGAAATTCATGTGCTAAGTGTATTTTACAACAACAAGGTTATGAATACTTATTAATAGTGATTGAAATACAAATTTAAGTGTCTGTTAAAATTAGAAGGTTAACCACTAGAAGAATAAAAAGAGAAAGTAAATATACTTAATATCCTCAGATTCTATAAACTATTGTATTTTAAAGAAAGAAGTACAGGAGCAGTAGGCTGACAACTTTGAAATAAAAAACTACTAAAAGGGCTTCCCTGGTGGCGCAGGGGTTGAGAGTCCGCCTGCCGATGCAGGGGACACGGGTTCGTGCCCCGGTCCGGGAAGATCCCACATGCCGCAGAGCGGCTGGGCCCGTGAGCCATGGCCGCTGAGCCTGAGCGTCTGGAGCCTGTGCTCTGCAACGGGAGAGGCCACAACAGTGAGGGGCCCGCGTACCGAAAAAAAAAAAAACTACTGAAAAAAAAAACCCAAAAAACAAAAACAACTCTCAACAGGTGAGGTGAAGAACAGAGTGAATAAAGCTGATGAAATGAGGTATTCTTCCAATAGAAAGATTTTTTTACAAGGGAGTAGGAAGAGCGTTAAAAAAAATAACAGAAAAGAGACACAAAGTCTAGACCCCACAAATTATAATGAGTAGAAATTATAGAAGAAACCTGGGGAACAGGGAAGAGGACACAATAGAAAAAAATTTCAGAACTCAAGAAGCACAATCTTCAGAATAATAGCATTCAATGAGTGCTCAGCAGGATGAAGAAAAAGACATGTCACTTGAGAAGTCCTGGGGGAAATTTCAGAACTCTAAGAATAAAAGGAAGAATTCTACTCATTTCCAGAAAAAACAAAAACAAAAACAAGACTATCTACAAAGAAACAAGGATACACAATTCATCACCAGTAGTGTCATCAGGCTTTTGAGGAAACATTTTTAAAAATCAAATTTATTGGAAAAAATTACATAAGTAGAACATATTTGTTGCAATTTCCTCTACCTTTCCCACTCTATCCCACTTCAGTTACCAATGTAATAGTCTGGTGTATCCTACTACTCCTTTTTCTTATTCATACAAACATATATACATATGTATTTGTTTTGTGCTTACCTTCACAGAAATGGTATTATATTATATACATGCTACAATAAATATCCTTGTATAGACAGCCCTATAGTCATGTTTTTATTTTGATACTGTAGATCCTTTAAAATTGCACGTGAATTTTTTTAGTTTAATATACATTTTCAAATCATTTCCCTAAATCTCTATCAATATGCACGTCTACCTCCAATGTATAAGAATGTCTGTTTTCCCATATTCTTACCATTTTTGCCAGTATCATGGTGAAAGATGTGAAAATACTTTTTAACCCAGAATTCTATAACTAGCTAAACTAGCATTCAAGTATAACAACAAAATATAGACATCATTGGACAAACAAGGATTCCAAATGTTTATCACCTACAGATGAGAGAATTACTCAAGGAGATATTCAGGCATAGATAGAAAAGAATATGTGAAGAAGAATCAATAAACGTTAGTGAGCAATTAAACTAGTAAAACATGCAACTAAATCTAATAACTGTTGACAGTTGTTCAAAAAGGATTCCTACGAAATGAGAAGCATGTATTCTTTTTTGTTCAGGATAATCATGCTGGATCAGAGTAACTTGTCAGATTGGCTGGAAGTGGACCATAGATAGACTCCTGGCCTGCACCTGAGTGCCCTCCTAGTTAATAATATGGGAAATAAGATCCCCAAAAGATTTCAACGTGGGAGTTTTGACTACTGGAAAATGATCAAAAGAAAATCTTTTAAAAGTATGTTAAAATGTTAAGGATAACCAACTAAAATAGTGAAATAAGATATATAATTTCATATCTATAGAATTAAAAAATGGGAAAAAATTGATCCAATATAAAAAGTAACAACAATGGAACAAAGCAAAGAGAAAAAAAGCAGAAAAAAGTCCAAACATATCCGTATTCAGAATAAATTTATTCAGAATAAATGTGAAAAGTTCATATATTAAGAAAAAGGCATTCATATTTTTGTTTTGTTTTTAAGTATAGAATTAACATATAGAAACAACATAAGTATTCTATATGTTGTTTATAAAGAGGAAGATAAGGTGATAAAAAGATAAACTAGGCAAATGTTAATGAAAAGAAAATAGATGTCTCTACTACCAGAAAAGTCAAATGGAATTTAAGGCAAAAGCACTAGACCTGCTAGAAATGAATATTATATATTAATAAAGTACATGATCCACCAAGAAGATATATTATTCATGAGCCCCTATGCATACAACAAAATACCTACAAAATATATAAATTATAAACTTACAAGTATTAGGAGAAACTGACAGACAGTCACAAAGGGAAGCTTTAAACACTTCTCCCCAAAAGTCAAAAGATCAAGGAGAATATTCTAGTTTTCCTCTTCCAAGATCACCTTTCTCTCACTTTATGAAAGAAAGATTCCCAAACACAAATCTGCAACGATCTCCATCTCCATCAGTTGTTCAGGCCAATAACCTTCGAGTAATCTTCCTTATTCTCTTTAATTCGCACTTCATATCCAAACCATCAGGAAATCCTATTGCCATCATCTTCAAATTACATCCAGAATTCAATTGCCTCTCACTACTGCTACACCCAGGTCCACTATTATCTCTCCCCTGTATTATTTCAAGGGCTTCCTAATCTGGTCTTAGTGCATCTACTCTTGCCCACCCACCATCTATTCTCAACACTGCAATGAGAGGTATCATTTTAAAACCTAAGACAGATCAAGTTCCTCAAAACCCTTCAACAGCTCCCTGTTTTTCCCTCAAAGAAAAAAACCCCAACATCCTTATAATACCCTGTAAAAGGTGCTATGAAGATCCTTCCCAGTAACTCTTTTTTTTCTCTTTGACCTCATTTCTTACTCTTCTCCCTAACTTGCTCACCCAGTTCCAGCCATGCTGGCTTTCTTACTATTCTTTGGACATTCTCTCCCACATTAAGGCCTTAGCACTGACAATTCCTCAAGCTGGAATGCTCTATTTCCCAGGTACTCTCATGGCAAACTTCCTCATTTAATTTGCTTTTGCTCAACTATTTTCTCTTGAATAATGCCTGCCTGGACCACTTTGGTTAACATTACATACAAAACTCACCCACTTCCCTATTGCTGACATTCTTAAATACACTTACACTGGTTTACCCTTTTTCCTCCTGTAACATTTATCACCTTCTTAAATACTATGTAATATACTTACTAATTACAGTTATTGTTTGTGCATCATTTCCATAAAACTAAGTTTCAAGGGCACAGATCTTTGTCTTGTTAGCTGAATATTTCATGGATCTAGAAGGGTACCACCACCCAGAACCTTGATATTGTACATTGCTCTGATGTGTAAAAACTTCTGGGGAACCAAATAAAAGGTTTGAGAATACCAGATTTTCTTAGGGAGAATGCCATGGCAGCAAAGCAAACGATACAGAAAGGCCACATAGTCTCAATTCCCTGAAAAACAACTCAAGGCAAGATTCCAGTGTCTGTCTCTCACTCTACCTTCTTCCTCTCCATACCTACTTTCCCTTCCCTCCCCAATCCCCAGTCTTAGAATAAAAATTCAGAAATGTGAAGGTTGTCAACAATGACACGTATGATACGTGAACGGAATTTAAAAAGGGAAGCTGTTCCCTGGTGGCGCAGTGGTTCAGAGTCCGCCTGCCGATGCAGGGGACACGGGTTTGTGCCCCGGTCCGGGAGGATCCCACAAGCCGCAGAGCGGCTGAGCCCGTGAGCCATGGCCGCTGAGCCTGCGCATCCGGAGCCTGTGATCTGCAACGGGAGAGGCCATGGCAGACGTTTTCTGTAAGCTGAATTAATTAAATCTACAGTGCAAAGATTTTGAAGAAATTAGATTTAAAGCATGTATACAATATATAAGCATTGATAAATACTTTCACTTTGTGACAAAAATTACAAATGCAACTTAAAAATGCCACAGTTTGTCAAAATTCTTTTAGAGGACATTTCAAAGAAAAATTTTGAAGACCACTGATCAAATATACAGAGAACTCTACACAACAATAAACAGACATTTTTATTTCAAAACACGTATTTGTAAAACACAGATTTGTATAATCTGACTATATATTATAATGACCACAGAGAAATTTCCAACAGAGATGGAAGTCACATAGAGCACATTCTCTGGCCACCATGCAACAAAACTAAAAATTAGATACAACTAAGAGTTAATTAGTGAACTAGAAGAAGGTCAGAATAAAGTACCCAGAATGAAGCAATGAGAGATAAAAGGATGGAAAATGAAGACAGGAACCTGAAAAAGGATACAATGAAAAGATCTAGCACACATTTAATGGGAATCCTAGAAATAAAGGAGAGAGAAAATAGGGCAGAAGCAATGCTTGAAGAGATAATGGCTGAGAATCTTCTAAAACTGACAAGAGACATCAAGCTGTGGTTTCTGGAAGCACCAGGAACTCCAGAAAGAAAACTACACCTAGATACATCACAGTAAAACTGATGACAATGAAAGACAGTTAGAACATCTTAAAAGTAGACACAGAAAAAAAGAATAACTACACAAAGAGACAATAATTAGAGCGAGAAAGAAAAAAAGCAGCTCCTAATGTCTGAGAACTAATCTGATGCTTTCAGCTAAATCATATTGTTCTCCTGTTGAACATAAAAATATCTCACAGAATATCGACTTCAGACAAGGTAACTGTGTAACACAAACTACCAAATAGCGCCTTCCCTTGCTAAATGAGTTGATTAGCTACCTTCTTTGCCAACTATGTTTATCTCAGCTTCAGCCTGCCTTCCCTACAGATGAGATTTATTAAGAGGGCAATCTCAAGATGACTGAAAACAAAACACAACATACCAAAATTCATGGAATGTCGCAAAAGCAGTATTTGGAGGGAAATTTATAGCTGTAAATACCTACATTAAAAGAGAAGAAAGATCTCAAATCTATTACCTAACTTTATACCTTCAGGAACTGGAAAAAGAGCAAACTAAACCCAAGCCAGAAGAAGGAAGGAAATAATAAATATTAGAGCATAGATAAGAAAATATAAAAATAGAATCAAATAAAAAGTTAATTCTTTTAAAAGATCAAAAAAATTAACAAAGAAATTTACTAAGAAAAAAAGGAGAGAAGATGCAAATAACTAAAATCAGAAATGAAAATAGGGACATTACTACAGACTTTAGAGAAATTAAAAGGATTATAACAAAATATTAGAACTGAATACTAACAAATTAAATAATTTAGATGAAATGGACAAATTCCTAGAAACACAAATTACCAAGCCTGACTCAAGAAGAAACAGAAAATCTGAACAGATTTATAATTAGGTAATGAGACTGAATCAGTAGTCAAAAACCTCCCAAAACCCCCCAAAAGGAAAAGTCCAAGACTAAATGCTTTCACTGGTAAATTCTACCATTTAGAGAATTAACATCAATCCTTCACAAGCTTTTCCAAAAACAGAAGAGGGACTACTTCCTAACACATTCTATGAGGCCAGCTTTACCCTAAAACCAAAGCCAGACAAAGATACCAAAAGAAAATGACAGACTGTTATGAAGAGACGCAGAAATCCTCAACAAAATGCTACCAAGCTGAATCCAACAGCGCATTAAAAGGATTATAATTATAATTGAGTGGGATTACTCCAGGAAAGCAAAGGTGGTTCAATATAAGAAAAGCAATGTATTATATTAATAGAACAAAGGAATAAAACTACACAATCATCTCAATAGACGCAGAAAGACCATTTGACAAAATCCAACACTATTTCATGATTAAAAACACACAGCAAACTCGAATTAGAAGGGAATTTCCTTAACATGATAGAAGGTACCCATGAAAAACCCACAGCTAACATCATACTCATCAATGGTTAAAGACAAAGTCTTCCTCCCAAGACAAGGCTGCCTGCTTTTACCACTGCATTCAACACTGTACTGGAAGTCCTAGGCACAGCACTTATGCAAGTAAAACAAGTAAAAGGCATCCAAATTGGAAAGAAGTAAAACTACCTATTTGCAGATGACATGATTCTATACACAGGCACGCCTTGGAGATACCGGGTGTTTGGTTCCAGACCACTGCAATAAAGGGAATACTGCAACAAAGAGAGACAAGACAAATTTTTTGGTTTCTCAGTGAATATAAAAGTTATGATTACACTACACAGTTGACCCTTGAACAACACGGGTTTGAACTGCACAGATCTACTTATAAGCGAATGTTTTTCAATAGTAAATACTACAGTGCTACTTAATTTGAGGTGGGTTGAATCCGTGGATCCGGAACCTTGGATACGGAGGGCCGACCATAAGTTATACTTGGATTTTCGACTGTGCAGATGATGGGGACCCCAGTCCCCTGGCTTTTCCAGAGTCTATTACAGTTGATTAAGTGTGCCATGACATTATGTCTAAAAAAAAACAACGCACATACCTTAATTAAAAATACTTTATTGCTAAAAAATGCTAACCATCATCCAAGCCTTCAGCAAGTTGTAATCTTTTTGCTGGTGGAGGGTCTTGCCTCAGTGTTGACGACTGCTGACTGATCAGAGTGGTGGCTGCTGAAGATTGGGGTGACTGTGACAATTTCTTAAAGTAAGACAACAATGAAGATTGCTGCATCGATTGACTCTTTCTTTCATGAACAATTTCTCTGTAGCATGCAATGCTATTTGATAGTTTGAAATATTCCAAGAATTACCAAAATGTAACAGAGATATCAAGTGAGCAAATGTTGTTGGAAAACTGGTGCCAACAGACTTGTTCAACACATGGTTGCCACAAACCTTCAATTTGTAAAAAATGGAGTATCTGCAACACAATAAAGTGAAGTGCAATAAAACAAGGTATGCCTGTATAGAAAAGCCCACAGATTCCACACAAAAAACTTACTAGAGCTAACATAATAAACAACTTCAGCAAACTTGCACGTATAAGATAAACAAACATAAATCAATCGTGTTTCTCTATGTCAGCAATGAATGATCCAAAAAGGAAATTAAGAAAATTCTATTTACAAAAGCATTCAAAATAAAATACCTAGAAATAAATGCAACCAAGAAGGTGAAAGACTTATACACTGAAAAATTACAAAACACTGCTGAAAGAAATTAAAGAAGGCCTAAATAAATGGAAAGGCATCCCATGTTCATGGATTAGAAAACAAGATATTGCTAAGATGACAATACTTCCTTCCCAAAATGATCTACAGATTCAATGCAATCCCTATCAAAGTTCTAATGGCCTTTTTAAATAGAAACGGATAAGCTGATCCTAAAATTCATACGGAACTGTAAGGGGGCCTTAAGAGCAAAAACAACAATGAAAAAGAAATAAAGTAGGGGGACTCATAATAACTTTAAAATTTACTACAAAGCTATAGTAATCAGTGTGGTACTGGAATAAGGGTAGACATATAGACCAATGGAATAGATGTGAGAATCCAGAAATAAGTCCAAACATCTATGGCCAACTGATTTTTTTTTTTTTTTTATGCGGTACGCAGGCCTCTCACTGTTGTGGCCTCTCCCGTTGCGGAGCACAAGGTCCGGATGCGCAGGCTCAGCGGTCATGGCTCACGGGACCAGCCACTCCGCGGCATGTGGGATCTTCCCGTACCAGGGCACGAACCCGTGTCCCCTGCATCGGCTGGCGGACTCTCAACCACTGAGCCACCAGGGAAGCCCTGGCCAACTGATTTTTAAAAAGGTGCCAAGACCATTCGATGGGGAAAGAACAGTCTTTCAACAAATGGTGCTGGGAAAACTGAACAATCACATGTAAAAGAATGAAGCTGAACCCCTGCCTCATTTCATCTACAGAAATTAAATCAAAATGGACCAACAACATAAACATAAGAACTAAAACTGCTATTGCTCTTAGAATAAGGCTTAGGGATGGATCTTTATGATGTTGGATTTGACAATGAATTCTTAGAATTGACACCAAAAACATGATGAACAAATGAAAAAAATAGATAATTTGGACTTCACCAAAACTTCTGTGCAAAGGACATTATCAAGATATATTTGGTAAGGGTTTAATATCCAGAATATATAAACAGCTCAACAACAAAAAGAAAAAAAACCCAATTTTTAAAATAGGCAAAGGACTTAAATCGACATTTCTCAAATGAAGATACACAAATGGCTAACAAGCCCATGAAAAGATGTTCACTATCTTGGTCATTAAGAAAACTCAAATGAAAACCACAATAAGGTACCACTTCACACCCATTAGAATAGCTTTAATTAAAAAAAACAAAAAACAAAAAAACCCAGGAAAATAACAAGTGTTGATGAGAATGTGGAGAAATAGAGACCCCATACATTGCTGGTGAGAAACTGAAACAATGTACCCGCTGTAGAAAACCGTTGGGCGTTCTTAAAAAAGGTAACAAAGAATTACCACGTAACCCAGCTATTCAACTCCTAGATATATATCCAGGAGAAATGAAAACTTACGTACACACAGAAAATTGTACATGAATGTTTACAGCATCATTATTCATAATAGCCAAAAAAAGAAACGAAGTACATACTACAACTTGGATGAACCTTGAAAATATGCTAAGTGAAAGAAGTCAGACATAAAGAATCATTGTACGGTTCCTTTCATTTGAAATAGCAAGAATAGGTAAATCCATAGAGACAGAAAGTAAAGGGTACCAGGTGATAGTGGAAGGGGGGAATTGGAAATGATTACCTAACGTTTACAGGGTGTTGAAACACCTTTGAAATGAGAAAGGAAAGTATATTGTGAATATACTAAATACCACTGAATTGTACACTTAATATGATTAACTGCATGTTATGTAAATTTCACCTCAATTTTAAAAAAAAAAGATGGCAGTCAAATGTGCCCATGTTCTGACAACATCTAATTTAGAGCAAACTTCTACTTCCTTAGCTCCTCTCTAAAATTACCCAACCAAAGTCCAATCCTATAATAGGTTCTAATACCCTCTTAAAAAGACACCCCCAAATTCCTTATACTATGAAGAATCTTTCACTTCAACAAGTAAAAACCAAGTTCAACTATAGGTGTTCTTTGCTGGTCTTTTTGGTTGGAAGATGTTAACAGGAGTAGCACCTAATTTCTCAACAGAAACAACAGAAGCCAGAACACAAAGGGATAATAGCCTAATTAAAAGAAAATGATGGCCAAGCCGGCATTCTAACCAGTAAAAAACTGTCATTCAAAAGTGAGGGTGAGGGCTTCCTTGGTGGCGCAGTGGTTGAGAGTCGGCCTGCCAATGCAGGGGACACGGGTTCGTGCCCCCGGTCCGGGAAGATCCCACATGCCGTGGAGCGGCTAGGCCCGTGAGCCATGGCCGCTGAGCCTGCGCGTCCGGAGCCTGTGCTCTGCAACGGGAGAGGCCACAACAGTGAGAAGCCCGCGTACCGCAAAAAAAAAAAAAAAAAAAAGGTGAAGGTGAAATACAGAACATGACCAGAAAACAAAAACTGAATTTCTCAGCACAAATCTATACCAAAGTATATACTAAAGGGTATTCTTCAAAAAAGGGAAATGATTGAAGGTGGAGAACTCAAGATGCAGGCAGAAATAAGAAGCGCTAAAAATGTTAACTTGGGTAAATCTAAAATACTGACATAAAATAATGATGATGTCTCATGGCAATTAAAATATATATGGAGGGGCCTTCCTGGTGGCGCAGTGGTTGAGAGTCCGCCTGCCGATGCAGGGAACGCGGGTTCGTGCCCCGGTCCGGGAGGATCCCACATGCCGCGGAGTGGCTGGGCCCGTGAGCCATGGCCGCTGAGCCTGCGCGTCCGGAGCCTGTGCTCCGCGGCAGGAGAGGCCGCGGCAGTGAGAGGCCCGCGTACCACACAAAAAAATAAATAATAAAAAATTTAAAAATAACATATATATGGAGTTAAAAACAGGTGAGTATTATAGCAAATAAACCGAGCAAAGGGTGAGGGGGGTGATTAATGGAATTAAAGTGTTTTAGGTTCCTCACATGGTCTGGAAAGATACAAGGTAAATTAATTAGACTCTTACTGGTCAAGGATGCATGTTGCAATCTCTAGGGCAACAGCTCCCAAAAGTGTGATCTGTGGACCCCTGGGGGTCCCTGAAACCCTATCAGGGGATTCTCAAAATCACAACTGTTTTCATAATATTACTAATAAGACCTTATCTGCCTTTTTCACTCTCATTCTCTCACAGTGTACAACAGAGTTTTCCAGTCTATACGACTTGTGCTATCTCAACGGATTAAAGCAGAGCAGGTATGAGAATCCAGCTGTCTTCCATTAAACTAGACATAAAAGAGATTTGCAAAAATGTAACACTATTCTCACTAAATTTTGTTTTGGAAAGTATATTTTTCACAAAATTATATTATTTATGTTAACATTTAATAGGATATTCTTGTTCCCCAAAAGTATGTTATTTATGTAAATATTTAATAGGATATTCTTGCTCCCCAAAATCAGATTAAAAAAAGGTTTTTTTAGAGTTTAAATGGATCTTGAGAACACAGAGTTTGAGACTCAGTGACCTAAATAAATGAAAGGATATGACATTCATGGATTGGAAGATTTAATAACATAAAGATGTCAACTCCTTCTCAATTCAATTTTTGTAAAACTGACAATGTGACAGTAAAAATTTATATGGAACTGCAAAGAGCCAAGAAGAACAAGGTAGGAAAACTTGCCTCATTGAACATGAAGACTTGTTATAATGCCATGTTAATTAAAACAGCATAGTTTTGGTGCAAGGGTAGATAAAGTAGACCAATGGAAAAAAATAGAGCCCAGAAACAGATTCATACATATATGGTCACTTGATTTATTACAAAGTTAATACTGCAGAGCAGCTGGGAAACAATCTTTTCAACAAATGATGTTGCATAAAATGTACATCCATAAAAAAAAAAAAAGGTGACCTCTGTATGTCATATAATATCTAGAATAAGTTCTAAGTAGAAGGTAAATCTAAATGCATCATAAACAACATACAAAGTAATATACAATAATCAATTCTAGATAGAAAGTAGAAAGCAAAATAATAAAGCCTCTAGGACAGTGTCTCTAAACCTCATCAGCACTAGTGAACCTTTGGGCTAAATTAACTTTTTTGTGCATTGTAGAATACTTAGCATTCTGTGCACTGCAGAATGTCTAGTAGCATCCCTAGCCAACCCACTAGATGTCAGGAGTACTCCACCCACCCAGCTGTGAAAACTAACAATGTCTCTGAACACTGCCAAATGTCCTACCCATGGGGTGGAAGGTGTGGGATGAGGGCAGGGTGAAGTGCCTCTAGTTGAGAACCACTAGAGGATACATAGTAGAAGGTAACATAAGAGAATATCTTCATTCATGTTCTTGGAGCAGAGAAAGACTTCTTAGACAGGACACAAGCAGCATTGACTATAAAGGAAAACAATGATAAATCAGACTACACTAAAATTAAGACCTTCCTTTCATCAAAAGATAACATTAAGAGGGTGAAAATCAAGACAAAATGGATATATTTTTTTAACATATGTAACTAACAGAAGATTTGTATCTAGCATATATAAAAACTCCTAAAAACAGAAGGAAAAGAACTGTTCTTTCCTACTGTTCCTTTCCAGTAGGAAAAAAAGGGCTCATCCATAAAATATGTAACTCCTATAAATCAGTAATATAGAAAGCTAAATAGTAATAATAGTAAATAGTAATAATAATAGTAAATACTACTACTAATAAAATAGTATTTTATTAAATGTTAAATAGTAATATTAAATAGTATTAATATTAAATAGTAATATTAAATAGTAATAATAATAAAAAAGAGGATATCCAAACGGCCAATAAATTCAAGAAAAAGTACTCAATTTCATTTGGAATCACGGAAATGTATCCTACAGAAGGGCTAAAATTAAAGAGGCTATTAATACCAAGTGTTGGTGAGAATACAGAGCAATAGGAATGCTCATATTCTGTTGATGGGATAGGTACAATGACTCTGAAGACAATTCTTGCATTATCTTCTAAATTTGAACATACATACACCAATGACCCAGTTATTCTACTTCTGGTATATATCCCACATAAATGTTGCACATGTAGCCCATGAAACATTTACAGGAATGTTCATGACAGTATTACTCAGTCCAAATGTCCAACAGTAAAAAGATAAATGGTGATAAAATAGTACAAGGGAGCTACAGTTATATTGGTAGCTGATAACATACATGAATCTCCCAAACATGACAGAGACAAAATGCTACTACTATATAATTCTATTTTTATAAAAGTCCAAAAACAGGTTTAAAAAAAAGCTACCGTCTTTGAAGCCAGGTAGTCGTTACTCCAGGAAATGGGAAAGGGAGAGTGCTTGGGAAAGGAAGCATAGGAGGCTTCTGGTTGCTGGCAGTATTCTATTTCTTGATTTATGGTGGTCATGGAGTGTTTACTTTGTGACGATTCACTCAGCTGTATACTTAGTACAGTTTCCTGTATGTATTATATTTCAATTTTGAAAAAGACATGGGTGGGGAATTCCTGGCGGTCCATTCCCTGGCAGTTCAGTGGTTAGGACCTGGCACTTTCACTGTGGGGGGGAATTAAGCTCTGCAAGCCGCGTGGCACGGCCCGGAAAGAGAAAAAAAAAAAAAAAAAAGACATGGGGCATTACCTTTTATATGCTGTATATGCAACCCAGAAAACAATAATTACACAAATACTTTAGCTTTATGGTATTATATATCAATTGTTTAGAAGTAAAAATCATGTCTGGGGACATCATAACTTTCCACATCTTACACTTCAAGATCCTTTGCCTAATTAAATAAAACAAATAAAATATATTAAAAATGACTGCCTGAGTTTTTAGTATGTTGCAGGAAGACATAACAAAATATACTTTAAATTTGTTTTCCTACATGTGTCATTTATTTTGATCACCTAAAAAAAATCTAATATCTTAGTTTTATATAAGACAAAATAAAATACACTTCTTAGAAAATATTAATATTAAAGGAAAGTTGAAGATGTTTGTTTCTAATATTAAAAATATATTTTTCTAAAATTTAGACACATAGAGGTTTAAGGCAGAATATAAATAATGCCTGGACTAAATAAAGAAGGTTTCTATCAAAAATCTGTATGCTTTCCCTCCCCATCAAACTAAGGCTTGGTTTGCTTTTATATTCCATATGACATTTTAATAAAATGCAGTTTTACAACACTAATTATTATTTTATTTACAAAATAAGAACCAAACATTTATAATATTAAGTTGCTCAATATCAAATAGATCCCCTCTGAATTTAGTCATTTAAGTGGAACGGCGTACAGTTAACGGCAGACAATCTGATTCATTTTTAAGCCAAGTAGTGCCACCAAGTGGTAGCAAGTTCTTTTTCCAAAATACCATGCAGAAGCAATAGAAAAGGTTATAATGGAATACAATACTGGAATGGAAAAATCAATCTTAATAAAGTAATAAATTAAAGTAAATAAGATTGTGAAATATCTTGGTATAAAAGTTTAAAAACAAAACAAAATAGGTCAATCTTTTAAGAAAAAAGTTATATGTATTACTGAGATGGTCTTACAGTTTCAAAGTTAAATTTTTCATAGAAAGTAAGTAACTATGAATATAGTGCTGTAGACTTTACTTTTTGCTGCTCTTTTTAAAAAAATTTTTATTGGAGTATAGTTGATTTACAATGTTGTGTTAGTTTCAGGTATATGTTGCTTGTTTTTTAATTCCATATTTTCTTAAAAGACTTAAGTTGCTCTAGAAATTAATAAAACACATACAGTAAAAGACCCGAAGGTTTCATAACAATCTGCTACCCTTGTAAGTGTTGGGAGAGAGTGAGGAGAGTCAGAATAGAGAAAAAAAGAAACTTTTGCTTTTCAGTTAATACCTGTATTAGTTTGCTAGCAGTCCTGTAACAAAGAACTACAGACTGGGTGACTTAAGGCTAGAACTCCAAAATTAAGGTTACAGTAGGACTGATCCCTTCTCAGGGTTGTGAGGAAAGGATCTATTTCAGGTCTCTCCTTGGCTCATACGTAGATCATCTTCCTATTTTGTTTCAAACTGTCTTCCCTCTATACCTGTCTCTGTGTCCAAATTTCCCCTTTTTATAAGGACACCAGTCATAACTGGATTAGGATCCACCCTAAGGACCTAACTGTAACTTGATTACCTCTGTAAAAGACCCTATCTCCAAATAAGGTACTACTCTTAGGTATTGGGGATTAGGACTTCAACATGTGAATTTGGGGTTTGTATAGGGGGTAGGAAATTCAAGCAGCAACACTACTCTTCTGTATTTGTGTATTTTTGATAAGACTATATTTTTATTTTAAAAGAAGACAGAAATAGCTCTTAAAAGTTGTTAAATGACAGAATATTTGTGATATTGTGACTTATAGTAAGGAACATGTATTTGGTCTTCCCGTTTCTGGCACAGAGTTCCTAAAATCCTTCATTTCCTGTCAGGAGAGCTATAAAGGTGTCTTTTGTTATATTAATGGAGACTTCTGGCAAGCACCTAAGAATGGGGACTGATTGCCAGAGGAGCCAACTGTGTGATTTTGTACTTTCAGCCCAACTCCCCTGACCTCCAGGTAAGGGAGAGGGGCTGAAGGTTGGATCAATCACCAATGGTGAATGATTTAATCAATCATGCCTATGTGATGCAGCCTCCATAAAAACCCAAAAGGATGAGGTACAGAGAGCTTCTGGGTTGGTGAACACATGGAGGTACTGGGAGAGGGGCTTACCTGAAGATGGCATAGAAGCTCTGAGCCCCTTTCCCACATACTTACCCCTATGCATCTTTTCCATCTGGCTGTTCCTGAATTATATCCTTTTATAATAAAGTGGTAATCTAGTGAGCAAATGGATTTCCTGAAGGTCTGTGAGCCACTCTAGCAAATTAACTGAACCCAATGAGGGGGTCATGGGAAGCTCTGATTTAGAGCCAGTTGGCCAGAAGAACAGGTAAAAACCTGGACTTGAAACTGGCATCTGAAGTCCAAGGACAGGGTCGTGACAACCTCCAAACTGTAGCCAATTAGAAGCATAGGTGACAACCTGGGCTTGCAAATGGCATCAGAAGTGTGTGTGTGTGACTGGGCAGAGGGAGAGTGTAGTCTTCTGGACTAAACCCTTATTGTGGAATCTGATGCTGTCTCTGAGTAGATAGTGTCAGGACTGAGTTGAATAGTAGGACACCAACTGGTATCTGGAGAAATGCTTGGTGGTGTGGGGGAACCCCCCTCCCTACTCCAATCACTGGAATTAAGTCCAGAAGTTTAATAATACTATTTTAATTTCATGAACAATTACCAGCAAAAGAAATTACTAAATTTTAGTATAAAGCTATATATATAAAATATCAAAGTGATAAGTGTTATATAGCTCACATCCAACCCAACTATAATGCACTTAGTCCTAGACCTCATCTCCTAACACTCTCCCTCTTCTCACTGTACCTCAGCTACACTGGCCTCCTTGCTCTTCCTTGACCAGGCCCCACATACTCTGTACTTAGTACTTAGTGTTCTCTGCCTGGAATTCTTCCTCCAAATATATGTGATATGTGCAGATCTGTTCCTTCAGTTCCAGTTATCTCCTCCTCAGTTCTTCTTAGACCATCCTTAATAACATAGCACTCTCAGTCTCTCTTTATCTCCCCATCTGGTTTTACCCTTCTTACTAAAAGTAAGTACTAATACAGTACTTACTAACACCTGAAAGATGATATAGTTATTTGATTATCTGTTTTCTCTTCCCAACTACAAAGTAAGCTCTTTGAGGGCAGAGACTTATGTTTTGTTCACTGATACACCCCTGTTATCTAAAACAGTACCTGGAGTGACTACTTTTTTGTGTGTACTATCATAAGCAGAAAGAATTTTACAAAATTAATGCATCTGCACTTTCTAAATGGATCTATTTGTTCCTTTCTAACCAATTCTTCACACATATCGGCAGAGTGATCTCTTCAAGTTCATTACTCCTCTGTGGAACACAACGTTTTCCTCTGTCTCAAGACAGAGGAAACCCCAAATCTTTTAACATAGCTGAAATGGCTTTGCTGGGCCCTGCCTACCTTTCTAGTCTTGTCACACACTTTCCTCCTAACAGTTCTCAGGGATTGAACTACATTGGCCCTCTCAAATTTCCCAGCATATTCCTTCTCATCACAGAGCCTCTGCAGATGGAGTTTCTTTGGTCTGGAATCCTCTGCTCTCCTCTCCCCAGCCCTCTATCACATAAATTCAGTTAACCATAGTTCATAATTTTCCTTCAGATCAAAGCTTAAACATCCCTTACTCTAGAAAGGTTTCCTCAAACACTCTGTCAAGTTCCTTTATCATATGCTTTTGAAGAACTGTCCCTTTCAGAGCACTAATATCTTTCAAATATTCAATTGATATTATCATTGTTTAATGTATCTCTCCCACTGAACTGAAGTTCGAAGAGAACATGCACCATGTCTTTTGTTATATACACTGTGTTTTTAAGCAACTAGAATGTGCTTGAATACTAATGAAGAGATACAGATAAAGTAGACTAACTATAAGTGAATAATAAAGCCTGCAATCAGTCAATTTTGGTAATTAAACAAAGCAAACTTTCTTTTTATTAACTTCAATTGTCTTATCTAGACATACTGCATGTTTCTGAGTAGCCTTTCCCTAGCCATCATTGTGTGCACAAAAGATAAAAGCTCATTTAATATTTCTACTAATTTCTATTAGTAATTCTACTATTTCTACTACATATGAATAATATAAATCTCTACAACATTAACTGTTCTATCATTCACTTTCAGGTGCCTAAACAGTAACTATCTCCAGATTGACTTGTATAAATTTGGCATATACTACAAACATTTACTGTTTCTTTATGACAATATCATAATGATAATTAAAATGGGTCAAAATGAATTTTTAAAACAAATTTGTATCATAAATGATATAAAACAAGGCTATAACTCTCTCCCAGATTTACGACTTTTGTTCTAAGTACTTTATTTTATTTTATTTTTTTTAACATCTTTATTGGAGTATAATTGCTTTACAATGGTATGTTAGTTTCAGCTTCACAACAAAATGAATCAGTTATATATATACATCCCATATCTCTTCCCGCTTGCGTCTCCCTCCCTCCCACCCTCCCTATCCCATCCCTCCAGGCGGTCACAAAGCACCGAGCTGATCTCCCTGTGCTATGCGGCTGCTTCCCACTAGCTAACTACCTTACTTTTGGTAGTGTATATATGTCCCTGCCTCTTTATCGCTTTGTCACCGTTTACCCTTCCCCCTCCCCATAGCCTCAAGTCCATTCTCTAGTAAGTCTGTGTCTTTATTCCTGTTTCACCCCTAGGTTTTTCATGACAGTTTTTTTTTAAATTCCATATATATGTGTTAGCATACGGGATTTGTCTCTCTCTTTCTGACTTACTTCACTCTGTATGACAGACTCTAGGTCTATCCACCTCATTACAAATAGCTCAATTTCGTCTCTTTTTATGGCTGAGTAATATTCCATTGTATATATGTGCCACATCTTCTTTATCCATTCATCCGATGATGGACACTTAGGTTGTTTCCATCTCTGGGCTATTGTAAATAGAGCTGCAATGAACATTTTGGTACATGACTCTTTTTGAATTATGGTTTTCTCAGGGTATATGCCCAGTAGTGGGATTGCTGGGTCATATGGTAGTTCTATTTGTAGCTTTTTAAGGAACCTCCATACTGTTCTCCACAGTGGCTGTATCAATTTACATTCCCACCAACAGTGTAAGAGGGTTCCCTTTTCTCCACACCCTCTCCAGCATTTATTGTTTCTAGATTTTTTGATGATGGCCATTCTGACTGGTGTGAGATGATATCTCATTGTAGTTTTGATTTGCATTTCTCTAATGATTAGTGATGTTGAGCATTCTTTCATGTGTTTGTTGGCACTCTGTATATCTTCTTTGGAGAAATGTCTATTTAGGTCTTCTGCCCATTTTTGGATTGGGTTGTTTGTTTTTTTGTTATTGAGCTGCATGAGCTGCTTATAAATTTTGGAGATTAATCCTTTGTCCGTTGCTTCATTTGCAAATATTTTCTCCCATTCTGAGGGTTGTCTTTTGGTCTTCTTTATGGTTTCCTTTGCTGTGCAAAAGCTTTTAAGTTTCATTAGGTCCCATTTGTTTACTTTTGTTTTTATTTCCATTTCTCTAGGAGGTGGGTCAAAAAGGACCTTGCTGTGATTTATGTCATAGAGTGTTCTGCCTATGTTTTCCTCTAAGAGTTTTCCTCTAAGAGTTTGATAGTTTCTGGCCTTACATTTAGGTCTTTAATCCATTTTGAGCTTATTTTTGTGTATGGTGTTAGGGAGTGATCTAATCTCATACTTTTACATGTAGCTGTCCAGTTTTCCCAGCACCACTTATTGAAGAGGCTGTCCTTTCTCCACTGTACATTTCTGACTCCTTTGTCAAAGATAAGGTGACCATATGTGCGTGGGTTTATCTCTGGGCTTTCTATCCTGTTCCATTGATCTATCTTTCTGTTTTTGTGCCAGTACCATACCGTCTTGATAACTGTAGCTTTGTAGTATAGTCTGAAGTCTGGGAGCCTGATTCCTCCAGTTCCTTCTTTCGTTCTCAAGATTGCTTTGGCTATTTGGGGTCTTTTGTGTTTCCCTACAAATTGTGAAATTTTTTGTTCTAGTTCTGTGAAAAATGCCAGTGGTAGTTTGATAGGGATTGCATTGAATCTATAGATTGCTTTGGGTAGTAGAGTCATTTTCACAATGTTGATTCTTCCAAGAACATGGTATATCTCTCCATCTATTTGTATCATCTTTAATTTCCTTCATCAGTGTCTTATAATTTTCTGCATACAGATCTTTTGTCTCCTTAGGTAGGTTTATTCCTAGATATTTTATTCTTTTTGTTGCAATGGTAAATGGGAGTGTTTTCTTGATTTCACTTTCAGATTTTTCATCATTAGTATATAGGAATGCCAGAGATTTCTGTGCATTAATTTTGTATCCTGCCACTTTACCAAATTCATTGATTAGCTCTAGTAGTTTTCTGGTAGCATCTTTAGGGTTCTCTATGTATAGGATCATGTCATCTGCAAACAGTGACAGCTTTACTTCTTCTTTTCCGATTTGGATTCCTTTTATTTCCTTTTCTTCTCTGATTGCTGTGGCTAAAACTTCCAAAACTATGTTGAATAAGAGTGGTGAGAGTGGGCAACCTTGTCTTGTTCCTGATCTTAGTGGAAATGCTTTCAGTTTTTCACCATTGAGGATGATGTTTGCTGTGGGCTTGTCATATATGGCCTTTATTATGTTGAGGAAAGTTCCCTCTATGCCTACTTTCTGCAGGGTTTTTATCATAAATGGGTGTTGAATTTTGTCAAAAGCTTTCTCTGCATCTATTGAGATGATCATATGGTTTTTCTTCTTCAGTTTGTTAATATGGTTTATCACATTGATAGATTTGCGTATATTGAAGAATCCTTGCATTCCTGGAATAAACCCCACTTGATCATGGTGTATGATCCTTTTAATGTGCTGTTGGATTCTGTTTGCTAGTATTTTGTTGAGGATTTTTGCATCTATGTTCATCAGTGATATTGGCCTGTAGTTTTCTTTCTTTGTGACATCCTTGTCTGGTTTTGGTATCAAGGTGATGGTGGCCCCGTAGAAGGAGTTTGGGAGTGTTCCTCCCTCTGCTATATTTTGGAAGAGTTTCAGAAGGATAGGTGTTAGCTCTTCTCTAAATGTTTGATAGAATTCTCCTGTGAAGCCATCTGGTCCTGGGCTTTTCTTTGTTGGAAGATTTTTAATCACAGTTTCAATTTCAGTGCTTGTGATTGGTCTGTTCATATTTTCTATTTCTTCCTGATTCAGTCTTGGCAGGTTGTGCATTTCTAAGAATTTGTCCATTTCTTCCAGATTGTCCATTTTATTGGCATACAGTTGCTTGTAGTAATCTCTCATGATCTCTTTTATTTCTGCAGTGTCAGTTGTTACCTCTCCTTTTTCATTTCTAATTCTATTGATTTGAGTCTTCTCCCTTTTTTTCTTGATGAGTCTGGCTAGTGGTTTATCTATTTTGTTTATCTTCTCAAAGAACCAGCTTTTAGTTTTATTGATCTTTGCTATTGTTTCCTTCATTTCTTTTTCATTTATTTCTGATCTGATTTTTATGATTTCTTTCCTTCTGCTAGCTTTGGGGTTTTTTTGTTCTTCTTTCTCCAATTGCTTGAGGTGCAAGGTTAGGTTGTTTATTCGAGATGTTTCCTGCTTCTTAGGGTGGGCTTGTATCGCTATAAACTTCCCCCTTAGAACTGCTTTTGCTGCATCCCACAGGTTTTGGGTCGTTGTGTCTCCATTGTCATTTGTTTCTAGGTATTTTTTGATTTCCTCTTTGATTTCTTCAGTGATCACTTCCTAAGTACTTTAATATACCTCTCAGATGACACAGATGCATACCTACTTGCCACAGCAAACTGAAAGTTACATATCTGACCTGATGCCTTACACCTTGTTATTACACTCTAAGAGAATGGTTTAAAATGGTTAGAAAAAAACAATTCCAAATAATTTCATTTAACTCTTTAATTCAGTTACATAGGAGAACACTTGAAACTTACTGTTATAGACTGAATTACGTCTCCACCCCACCTCCCCCGCAAATCATATATTGAAGCCTTAAGCCCCAGTACCTCAGAATGTAGTCATATTTGAGACAAGGCCTTTAAAGAGGTAACTAAGTTAAACAGAGGTAACTAGGGTGGACACTAATCCAGTCTGGCTGGTGTCTTTATAAAGAGAGATTAGGACATACAGAGAGACATCAAAAATGCATTGCACACAGAACAAAAAGGGAACCCTTAAAAAACTGTTTAAGTAACCCATCATAAGGCAAGAAAAGAGTAACAACAACCAGAGAAAACATCAAAAATTACCTTAAATGTAAATAATCTAAATATATCAAAAGAAAGAAAATGACAGAGTAGATTAAAAAAAACACAACCTTACTATATACAGCTTACAAGAAACTTATTTCAAATTCAGTGACATAAGTAGGCTGAAAATAAAAGAATGGAAAAAGATATGCCATGCAAACACTAATATCTGGTAAAACAAACTTAAAAACAAAGAAAATTACTAGTGATCAACAGGGACATTAAATAATGATAAAATGATCAACCCACCAGGAAGACAATGATCCTAAATGTGTTATACCAAACAACACAACCTCAAAATACACTAAAGAAAAATTGATAAAACTAAAAAGAAACAGACAAATCCACAATTGCTGTTGGAGACTTTAACACTCTTCTCTCAGCAACTGATTCAACTACTAAAGAAAATCAGCAAGAATATAAAAAAATCTGAAAACGATCAACCAACAGGATCTAACTGAAATACTTAAAACATTCCAACTAGCAACAGAGAAATAGATATTTTATCCAAGTGCCTATGAAACATTTATGAAGATAGACAATACCCTCAGCAATAAAACAAACCTGAACAAATTTAAAAGAATGGTAATCAAACTAGAGACTGGTAATGAAAAAATAAAAGGAAAATCTCTATCAACTGAAAATTGAACAACATACTCTAAATAATCCATGGCTCAAAAATTCTCAAAGAAAATTTTAAAAACGAGAACTTAGGGCTTCCCTGGTGGCACAGTGGTTGAGAGTCTGCCTGCCGATGCAGGGGACACGGCTTTGTGCCCCGGTCCGGGAAGATCCCACATGCTACAGAGCGGCTGGGCCCGTGAGCCATGGCCGCTGAGCCTGCGCATCCGGAGCCTGTGCTCCGCAATGGGAGAGGCCACAACAGTGAGAGGCCCGCGTACCGCAAAAACAAACAAACAAAAAAAAACAAGAACTTAATGAAAATACAACTTATTAAAATATAAGAGACGCAGCTAAAGCAATGCTGACAGGGAAACTTAAATTTATACCATTAAATGTTACATTTGAAAAGAAAAAGAAGAGCAGAATAAATCCAAAGCAAGCAAAAAGAAGGAAATAATAAGTATAACAGCAGAAATAAATTGAAAACAGAAAAATCACTGAAACAAAAAGCTAGTTATACGGAAAAAACCAATAAAATTAATAAACTTCCAGCAAGAATGATAAAGATTAAAACAAAATTTGTCAATTTAATAATGAAACGAGATATCACCATAGACCCTGTAAACATTGTAAGGATAATAAGGGCATACTATGAACAACTTACAAACATAACTTTAACAATTTGATTAAATGGCCCAGGGAGAGGAACCAAAATGGCGGAGTAGAAGGACGTGCTCTCACTACCTCTTGAGAGAACACCAGAATCACAACTAGCTGCTGGACAATCATCGACAGGAAGACACTGGAAATTACCAAAAAAGATACCCCACAACCAAAGACAAAGGAGAAGCCACAATGAGATAGTAGGACGGGCGCAATCACAGTAAAATTAAATCACATAACTGGTGGGTGGGTGACTCACAAACTGGAGAACACTTATACCACAGAAGTCCACCCACTGGAGTGAAGGTTCTGAGCTTCCCAACCTGGGAGTCTGGCAACGAGAGGAGAAATTCCTCAGACTTTGAAGCCTAGTGGGAATTGATAGCAGGACTTCGACAGGACTGGGGGAAACAGAGACTCCACTCTTGGAGGGCACACACAAAGTACTGTGTGCATCGGGACCCAGGGGAAGGAGCAGTGACCCTGGGGGAGACTGAACCAGACCTACCTGCTAGTGTTGGAGGGTCTTCTGCAGAGGCGGGGGGTGGCATTGTTTCACGGTGGGGACAAGGACACTGGCAGCAGAAGTTCTGGGAAGTACTCCTTGGCGTGAGCCCTCCCAGAGTCTGTCATTAGCCCCACCAAAGAGCCCAGGTAGGCTCCAGTGTTGGGTTGCCTCAGACCAAACAACCAACAGGGAGAGAACCCAGCCACACCCATCAACAGTCAAGTGGATTGAAGTTTTACCGAGCTCTGCCCACCAGAGCAACAGTCAGCTCTACCCACCACCAGTCCCTCCCATCAAGCCTCTTAGACAGCCTCATCCACCAGATGGCAGAGAGCAGAAGCAAGAACTACAATCCTGCAGCCTGTGGAACAAAAACCACATTCACAGAAAGATAGACAAGATGAAAAGGCAGAGGGCTATGTACCAGATGAAGGAACAAGATAAAACCTCAGAAAAACTAAATGAAGTGGAGATAGGCAACCCTCCAGAAAAAGAATTCAGAATAATGATAGTGAAGATGATCCAGGACCTCAGAAAAACAATGGAGGCAAAGATCGAGAAGATGCAAGAAATATTTAACAAAGACCTAGAAGAATTAAAGAACAAACAAACAGAGATGAACAATACAATAACTGAAATGAAAACTACACTAGAAGGAATCAATAGCAGAATAACTGAGGCAGAAGAACGGATAAGTGACCTGGAAGACAGAATGGTGGAATTCACTGCTGCGGAACAGAACAAAGAAAAGAGAATGAAAAGAAATGAAGACAGCCTAAGAGACCTCTGGGACAACATTAAATGCAACAACATTCGCATTATAGGGGTCCCAGAAGGAGAAGAGAGAGAGAAAGGACCAGAGAAAATATCTGAAGAGATCATAGTCGAAAACTTGCCTAACATGGGAAAGGAAATAGCCACCGAAGACCGGGAAGTGCAGTGAGTCCCATAAAGGATAAACCCAAGGAGAAACATGCCGATACACACAGTAATCAAATTGACAAAAATTAAAGACAAAGAAAAATTATTGAAAGCAAGGGAAAAATGACAAATAACATACAAGGGAACTCCCATAAGGTTAACATCTGATTTCTCAGCAGAAACTCTACAAGCCAGAAGGGAGTGGCATGATATACTTAAAGTGATGAAAGGGAAGAACCTACAACCAAGATTACTCTACCCAGTAAGGATCTCATTCAGATTCGATGAAGAAATTGAACACTTTACAGAGAAGCAAAGGCTAAGAGAATTCAGCACCACCAAACCAGCTCTACAACAAATGCTAAAAGAACTTCTCTAAGTGGGAAACACAAGAAAAGGACCTACAAAAACAAACCCAAAACAATTAAGAAAATGGTCATAGGAACATACATATCGATAATTACCTTAAACGTGAATGCATTAAATACTCCAACAAAAACACAAAGGCTTGCTGAATGGATACAAAAACAAGATCCATATATATGCTGTGTACGAGAGACCCACTTCAGACGTAGAGACACATACAGGCTGAAAGTGAGTGGATGGAAAAAGATATTCCATGCAAATGGAAATCAAAAGAAAGCTAGAGTAGCTATACTCATATCAGATAAAATAGACTTTAAAATAAAGAATGTTACAAGAGACAAGGAAGGACACTACATAATGATCAAGGGATCAATCCAAGAAGAAGATATAACAATTATAAATATATATGCACCCAACATAGGAGCACCTCAATACATAAGGCAACTGCTAACAGCTATAAAAGAGGAAATCGACAGTAACACAAAAATAGTGGGGGACTTTAACACCTCACTTACACCAATGGACAGATCATCCAAAATGAAAATAAATAAGAAAACAGAAGCTTTAAATGACACAACAGAGCAGATAGACTTAATTGATATTTACAGGACATTCCATCCAAAAACTGCAGATTACACTTAATTCTCAAGAGCGCACGGAACATTCTCCAGGACAGATCACACCTTGGATCACAAATCAAGCCTCAGTAAATTTAAGAAAATTGAAATCATGTCAAGCATCTTTTATAACCACAATGCTATGAGTTCAGAAATGAATTACAGGGAAAGAAACGTAAAAAACAGAAACACATGGAGGCTAAAAAATATGTTACTAAATAACCAAGAGATCACTGAAGAAATCAAAGAGGAAATCAAAAAATACCTAGAGACAAATGACAATGAAAACACGACGATTCAAAACCTATGGAATGCAGCAAAAGCAGTTCTAACAGGGAAGTTATACAAGCCTACCTCAAGAAACAAGAAAAATCTCAAGCAAACAATCTAACCTTACACCTAAATGAACTAGAGAAAGAAGAACAAACAAAACCCAAAGCTAGCAGAAGGAAAGAAATCATAAAGAACAGTGCAGAAAAAAATGAAAAAGAAACAAAGAAAGTAATAGGAAAGATCAATAAAACTAAAAGCTGGTTCTTTGAGAAGATAAACAAAATTGATAAACCATTAGCCAGACTCATCAAGAAAGAGGGTGAGGACTCAAATCAATAAAATTAGAAATGAAAAAGGAGAAGTTACAACAGACACCGCAGAAATACAAATCATCCTACAAGACTACTACAAGAAACTCTATGCCAATAAAATGGACAACTGGAAGAAATGGACAAATTCTTAGAAAGGTATAACCTTCCAAGACTGAACCAGGAAGAAACAGAAAATATGAACAGACCAAATGAAAAGTAATGACATTGAAACTGTGATTAAAAATCTTCCAACAAACAAAAGTCCAGGAAGCCAGATGGCTTCAAAGGTGAATTCTATCAAACATTTAGAGAAGAGATAACACCCAACCTTCTCAAACTCTTCCAAAAAACTGCAGAGAAAGGAACACTCCCAAACTCATTCTATGAGGCCACCATCACCCTAATACCAAAACCAGTCAAAGATACTACAAAAAAAGAAAACTACAGACCAATATCACCGATGAATATAGATGCAAATATCCTCAACAAAATACTAGCAAACAGAATCCAACAACACATTAAAAGGATCATACACCATGATCAAGTGGGATTTATCCCAGGGATGCAAGGATTCTTCAATATACACAAATCAATCAATGTGATACACCATATTAACAAACTGAAGAAGAAAAACCGTATGATCATCTCAATAGATGAAGAAAAGGTTTTTGACAAAATTCAACACCGATTTATGATAAAAACTGTCCAGAAAGTGGGCATAGAGGGAACCTACCTCAACATAATAAAGGCCATATACGACAAACCCACAGCAAACATCATTCTCAATGGTGAAAAACTGAAAGCATTTCCTCTAAGATCAGGAACGCGATAAGGATGTCCACTCTCACCACTATTATTCAACATATAGTTTTGGAAGTCCTAGCCATGGCAATCACAGAAGAAAAAGAAATAAAAGGATTACAAATTGGAAAAGAAAAAGTAAAACTGTCACTGTTTGCAGATAGCATGATACTATACATAGAGAATCCTAAACATGCCACCAGAAAACTACTAGAGGTACTCAATGAATTTGGTAAAGTTGCAGGATACAAAATTAATGCAGAGAAATATCTTGCATTCCTATACACTAATGATGAAAGATCTGAAAGAGAAATTATGGAAACACTCCCATTTACCATTGCAACAAAAAAACAATAAAATACCTACAAATAAACCTACCTAGGGAAACAAAAGACCTGCATGCAGAAAACTGTAAGACACTGATAAAAGAAATTAAAGATGATACCAACAGATGGAGAGATATACCATGTTCTTGGATTGGAAGAATCAATATTGTGAAAATGACTGTACTACCCAAAGCAATCTACACATTCAATGCAATCCCTATCAAATTACCAATGGCATTTTTTACGGAACTAGAACAAATCATCTCAAAATTTGTATGGAGACACAAAAGACCCCGAATAGCCCTAGCAGTCCTGAGGGAAAAAAACGGAGCTGGAGGAATCAGACTCCCTGACTTCAGACTATACTACAAAGCTACAGTAATTAAGACAATATGGTACTGGCACAAAAACAGAAACATAGATCAATGGAACAAGATAGAAAGCCCAGAGATAAACCCACACACTTCTGGTCAACTAATCTATGACAAAGGAAGCAAAGATATACAATGGAGAAAAGAGACTCTCTTCAATAAGTGGTACTGGGAAAACTGGACAGGTACATGTAAAAGAATGAAATTAGAATACTCCCTAACACCATACACAAAAATAAACTCAAAATGGATTCGAGATCTAAATGTAAGAGTGGACACTATAAAACTCTTAGAAGAAAACATATGAAGAACACTCTTTGACATAAATCACAGCAAGATCTTTTTTGATCCACCTGCTAGAGTAATGGAAATAAAAACAAAAATAAACAAATGGACCTAATGAAACTTCAAAGCTTTTTCACAGCAAAGGAAACCATAACAAGAGGAAAAGACAGCCCTCAGAATGGGAGAAAATATTTGCAAACGAATCAACGTACAAAGGATTAATCTCCAAAACATATAAACAGCTCATGCAGCTCAATATTAAAGAAGCAAACAACCCAATCCAAAAATGGGCAGATGACCTAAATAGACATTTCTCCAAAGAAGACATACAGATGGCCAAGAAGCACATGAAAAGCTGCTCAACATCACTAATTATTAGAGAAATGCAAATCAAAACTACAATGAGGTATCACCTCACACCAGTTAGAATGGGCATCATCAGAAAATCTACAAACAACAAATGCTGGAGAGGGTGTGGAGAAAAGGGAACCCTCTTGCACTGTTGGTGGGAATGTAAATTGATACAGCCACTATGGAGAACAGTATGGAGGTTCTTTAAAAAACTAAAAATAGAATTACCGTACGACCCAGCAAAATCCCACTACTGGGCATATTCCCAGAGAAAACCATAATTCAAAAAGACACATGCACCCCAATGTTCATTGCAGCACTATTTGCAATAGCCAGGTCACGGAAGCAACCTAAGTACCCATCGACAGACGAATGGCTAAAGAAGTTGTGGTACATATATACAATGGAATAATACTCAGCCATAAAAAGGAACGAAACTGAGTCATTTGTTGAGATGTGGATGGATCTAGTGACTGTCATACAGAGTGAAGTAAGTTAGAAAGAGAAAAACAAATATCGTATATTAATGCATGTATGTGGAACCTAGAAAAATGGTACAGATGAACCGGTTTGCAGGGCAGAAGTTGAGACACCGATGTAGAGAACAAACATATGGACACCAAGGGGGGAAAACCATGGTGGGGTGGGGATGGTGGTGTGCTGAATTGGGCGATTGGAATTGACATGTATACACTGATGTGTATAAAATTGATGACTAATAAGAACCTGCAGTATAAAAAAACAAACAAACAACTAATAGTAAACTTTCTTTGAGTTATTTGTATGGAAACATGTTAATATAAATGTTTCAGACATTACATGAAATTTCTAAAAATCTTATATGTTCTGGTATAATGTTATAAGTCATAATTCTAGTTATTACTTTAAAATGTATATCTCAGAAATAACCAAATTTCCTTGTCAAGTGTATTATGATCTTTCATCAAATCTTTAACCGTAGTCATTTTTAAGTGTTTTGTCACCTACAGACAGTTCTGGGTGTACTCTGATGCTTTTGCAAAAATGTTCCTATAAAAGGGTTTCATCTTCAAGGAATTCATGGAAAGGACTCTGACAAGTACAGGTTTCTGGTAACTGACTATACTGCTGAACTGAATGAATAAGCATTTTCCGAACTCTAATGGAAAACTGATGAATTCATAAAAGTGCTAACAAAAGATCAAGATGAAAAACAAACTAATTACATGGGACTGAGTGAACTGATGAGGATAATTATAATGTTTTCGACTTTCTGTTTGAATAAAGAAAAATCCCACAAGGACTCAGAAGCAAAAAATATACAAATCAATTTTCAATGCAAAGTAAAGGAGCTGTTACAGTGGAGGATTAATGGACTAAATGTCAATATTATGACATAGTATGAGTGTGTTTCGTGTTTGGTAATCGCAATCATTGTTGCTTTTGTTGTGGTCAAAAAAAAATGGCCCAACATCTTGAAAAACACAACCAACCACAACTCACTAAATATGAAATTAATTTTTAATACCCCAATAACTCTTAAGGGCATTGAATTTAAATTGTAAAACTCCCCAAAAAGAAATCTCTAGGCCAAGATGGTTTCACTGGAGAATTACAAATTGGAAAATCATTTAAAATAACATGAGCATATCAACTGAAAACCCAACACTCATTCATGATAAAACTCTCAACAAGTGGAATAAAGGTCAATTACTTCAACCTGAAAAAGAGCATCTAAAAACACCTATTGTTAACATTATATTTAATGGTATAAAGACTGAATACTTTCCTCCTAAAATAAAACCTTCTGAAGGCAAGAATGTCCAGCCTCACCACACTAATTCACAATAATTAAATTGAAAAATTCACTAGTGGGCTTCAAAAGTAGATTTGAGCAAGCAGAAGAAACAATTACTTAATGTGAAAATCAGTCAAATGAAATTATGCAGTCTGAGGAGTAGAAAAAACAATAAAGAGAAATGAACAGAGGTTAAGAGACCTGTGGACACCACCAAGTGTACCAACACATTTATAATGACAGACAAAGAAGTAGAGGAGTGAAGAGGTAGAAAGAATATTTCAAAAATTAATGGCCATAAACATCCAAAACCTGAAAAGGAATGAATCTAATCAAACAAGGAACACAACCAACTCCAAGTAGGATAAATAGAAAGAGATCCGGACTAAGTCACATTAATATAAAATTGTCAAAATTCAAAGACAAAGAATGAATAATAAAAGCAGCAATGGAGAAGCAAGTGATCGTAGGTAAGAGGTCCTTATCAAAAGGTACTTTCTCATCAGAAACTATGGAGGCCAGAAAGCACTGACATGATATTTATAAAGTGCTGAAAGAAAACACCTGTGAACCAAGAATTCTATACCTAGCAAAATTATACTTCAAAAATGAAAGAGGAATTAAGACAATTCCAGATAAAGAAAAGCTGAGAAAGTTTATCATTGGTAGACCTGCCCTACAAGAAATGTTAAAGGGAGTCCTTCAGACTGCAATGAAAGGATACTTTATGGCAACTCAAAGTCATAAAAAGAAAGAATAATGAAAGGCAACTCCGCAGGTAAACATAAAAGCCAGTATTAATATATAAAGATGTAACATGGGACAGTAACAACAAAACAGAGGACCAATGGAACAGACTAGAAACAGAGTTTTTACACTATTGAAACAAAGTTAGTATTAATTTAAACTAGATTATAAGTATATGATATTAATTTTAATTGTCAAGGTAAATACAAGAAAATAACTGAAAAATACACATAAAAGGAAATGAGAAGTCAAAATGATACACAACAAAAAGATAAACACAAAAGAAAGCAGTAATGGATAGAACAACAACATAGATTATCAATAAGGAAATAGAGAACAACATTATAGACCAGTAGGTCCTAACAGACATATACAGAATAATCTACCCAAGAACAACAAACATATTCTTCTCAAGTGCACATGGAACATGCCCCAGGATAGACCACATGTTAGGCTATAAAACAAATCATAACAAATTCAAAAAGATGCAAATGACACAAATACCTTTTCTGATGAAATGGAATCAAACTAGAAATCAACAACACAAAGAAAACTGGAAAATCCACAAATCTGTGGAAATTAAACAACACATTCCTAAACAGCCAATGAGTCAAGAAAAAAGGAAAAGGGGAAATTAAAAAATACCTTAAGACAAATGAAAGCAGTACTAAAAGGTAAGTATACAGATTTAAGTACTTCCATTAAAAAAAAGATCTTAAATCAACAACCTAACTTTACACCTCTAGAAATTAGAAAAGAAAAACACTAGCAGAAGAAAATTAATAAAGATTAGAGCAAAGATAAGTGAAACAGAGAACAGAAAAACAAGGGGGAAAAAAAGGATTGACTTTTTGAAGGGATCAGCAAAATTCACAAGTCCTTAGCTAGATTAACTAAGGAATAAAAGAAGACCCAAATAACTAAATAAGAAATAAAAGGGGACTTAAAATACCACAGAAATAAAGAGGATTATCAGAGAATGCCAGGATCAACTGTACACCAAAAACCTGGATAACCAAAAAGAGATAAATTCCTAAAAACAATCAACCTCTGAAAATGGAATCATAAAGCAATAAAAAATTTAAACAGATCCATAACTAGTAAGGAGATTAAAGCAGTAATCAAAACCTTCCCAAGATAGAAAAGCCCAGGACAGGATGGCTTCACTGGGAAGTTTTACCGAATGTTTATAGGAGAATTAACACCAATTATCTTGAAACTCTCCCCCAAAATTGAAAAGGAAGCCAGCATTACCCTGATACCTAAGCCAGACAAAGACACAAGAAAACTACAGTTCAATATCCCTGATGAATACTGATGTTAAAATCCTCAACAAGATACTAGCAAACTGACTGCAACAGCACATTAAAAGAATTATTATACAACCAAGTGAGATTTACTCCTGAAACACAAAGATGGTTCAACATGTAAAAATCAATCAATGTAATTGATAAACTAAATTATCAGTGTACTATGATGTAATACACTACATTAACAGAACAGACAAAAACATGATCATCTCGATTGATACAGAAAAAAACATCAGACAAAACTTGATACCATGTAGAAGGAAACTACCTCAACATAATAAAGTCCATTTCTGAAAAGCATACAGATAATATCATGCTAAATGTGAAAGACTGAAAGCTTTTCCTCTAAGATTAGGAACAAGACAAAGCCGTATGCTCTTGCTACTTCTATTCAACGTAGTACTGGAAGACTCAGCAAGAGGTATTAAGCAAGAAGAAGAAATAAAAGACATTCAAATTGGAAAGGAAACCAAAATATTGTCTCTATTCACAGACAACATAATCTTATGTAAAAAACCTGAAATATACCACAAAAAACTTTCAAAACTAATAAGCAAATTCAGCAATGTTATAAGATATAAAATCATCACACAAAAATCAGGTGTGCTTCTATACGCTAACAATGAACAATCTGAAAAAAAAGTAAGAAGACAATCTCATTTATGATAGCATCAAAAAGAGTAAAATACTTAGGAATAAACTTAACCAACGAGATGAAAGACTTGTACAATGAAAACTACAAATACTGCTGAAAGGAATGAAAGAGAACAATAAACTGAAAGATATCCAGTGTTCATGGATTGGGAGACTTATTTAAGATATCCAAACTATCCAAAGCAATCAACAGATTCAATTCGATCACCATCAAATTCCCAGTAGCATTTAATTTTTTGCAGAAGTAGATAAATTCATCCTAAAATTTATATTAAATTTCAAGAGATCCCAAATAGCCAAAGTCATTCTGAAAAAGAAGGACCAAGTTGCAGGTCTCATATTTCCTGATTTCAAAATATATCACAAAGCTGCAGTAAATAAAATATTCTGGTACTGGCATAAAAACAGACAAATAGATCAAAGGAATAGAAGAGAGAGTCCAGAAATACACCCATATATATGGTCAAATGATCTTCAGTAAGGATGCCAAGACCACTCACTGGAGAATGGGTAGTATCTTCAACAACTAGTGCTGGGAAAACTGGATAAACACGAACAAAATCATGAAGTTGGACTCATCTCATACCATATACAAAATTAACTCAGAATGGATCAAAGACCTAAATGTAAGACCTAAATCTATAAAACTCCTAGAAGAAAACATAGGGGAAAAGCTTCATGATATTGGACTTGGCAATGATTTCTTGGATATGACACCAGAAGCAGAGAAAACAAAAGCAAAAACAGGCAAATGGAAGTACATCAAACTTAAAAACTTCTGTGCATGAAAGGATACAATCAACAGAAAAAAAAAAGGGCAATCTCCAGAAAGGGAGAAAATACTAGCAAGTTTTATATCTGATAAAGAGTTAGTATCTAGAATATATAAAGAACTCATATAACTCAATAGCAACAAAAAACAAACAACCCAATTACAAAACTGGACAAAGGACTTGAATAAACATTTCTCCAAACATGATCTACAAATAGCCAACAAGTATATGAAGATGCTCAACGTCACTAATTATCAGAGAAATGCGAATCAAAATCATAATGAGGTATCACCTCTTATCTAGTAGGATGGTTTTATCAAAATAACATATGTTGATGAAGATGTGGACAAAATGGAAACTGTGTGCACTGTTGGGATTATAAAGTGGTGCAAACACAGTATGGAGGTTCCTCAAAAACTTAAAAATATAACTATCATATGATCCAGCAATCCCACTTCTAGGTATATATCCAGAAGAAATTTTAAAAGAGCCTTGAAGAGATATTTGTGCACCCATGTTCATAACAGCACTATTCACAATAGCCAAGACATGGAAGCAACCCAAATGTCAGTTGACAAATGAATGCATAAAGGAAATGTGGTATGTACACCGAATGGAATATCATATAGCCTTAAAAAGGAAGAAAATGTTGTCACATGCTACGACATGGATGAACGTTAAGGACATTATGCTAAGTGAAATAAGCTAGTCTCAAAAGACAAATATTGGTGATTCCACTTGTATGAGGTATCTAAAGTAGTCAAATTCATAGAAACAGAAGGTAGAATATAGTTACCAGGGACCGAAAGGAGGGGAAAAAAAGGGAGTTGTTGTTCAATGGGTATAGAGTTTCAGATTTCCGAGATGAAAAAGTTCTGGATTTGTTTCATAACAATGTGAATACACTTAATACTCTGGAACTGTACACTTAAAAATGGTTAAGATGGTAAATTTTATGTTATATAGGGTTTTTTTAAACTACAATTTTTAAAAGGGCAGTAATAGAGGAAATAAGGAATAAAAGTTATAAGATATGTATACAAAAAACAGCAAAATAGCAAAAGTCCTCACTTATTAGTAAGTACTCTAAACAAAACTCACCAATGATAAGGTAGCAATTGGCATGATTTAAAAAAATGATACAACTGTATCTGTTCACAAGACTCACACTTAATGAAATACACAGGATGGAAAGTGAAAGGATGGAAAAAGATATTCCACGCAAGTATCAACCAAACAAGAGCCACAGTTGCAATACTAATATCAGACAAAATAGAATTCAAAACAAAAACTGTTACAAAAAACAAAGGACATTATATATTGATGAAAGGGTTAATTCATTATGAAAATCAACAAGTATAAACATATATGTGCCTAACAATCAAGACCTAAAATATATGAAGAAAAACTGACAGAAATGAAAAAAGACAGTTCTACAATAATAGGTGCTGGATACATCAATACCCCAGTTTCCTAATTATGGATAGAAAAATCCAACAGAAGATCAATAAAGAAATAAATGGCTTCAACAACAATATAAGTCAGCTAGACCTGACAGATATATACAAAACATTCCACTCAAAAAGAGTAGAATACATATCTTCTCAAGTGCACATGGAACACTTTCTAAGACAGACCATATGTTAGTCCATAAAATAAGTCATGTATTAAAAAGAGAGAGCTCATACAAAGTATCTTTTTCGACTACATGGAGTAAAACTGGAAATTAGTAATAGAAGGAAACCTAAAAAATGCACAACATGTGGAAATAAAAAACACCTTCTTAAACAAGCAATGGACCAGAGAAGATCTCATGAGGGAATAAGAAAATACTTTGAGATAAATGAAAATGAAAACACAATGTATTGAAACTTATGGGATGCAGTAAAAGCAGTATTCAGGGGAAAATTTATAACTATAAAAGCCTACATTAAAAAAGATACATGTCATACCAATAACCTAACTTTACACATCAAAGAACAATAACAATAACAAAACTAAACTGCAAACTAGCAAAATGATAGAAATAATAATGATTAGAGTGAAAATAAACAAAATAGAGATCTGAAAAATAACAGAATCAGTGAAACCAAAAATTGGTTCTTTGATCAATAAAACGGAAAAAGCTTTAGCTAGACTGACCAAGAAAAAAAAAAAAGAAAACTCAAGTTACTAAAATTAGAAATGCGAGAGGGACACTACTACCAACCTTATGGAAGTAAGAGGGGTATAAGAGTATACTACAATCAATTGTATACTAACAAGTTAATAACCTAGATGAGATGGACAAATTCCTAGAAACACATGAACTACCAAAAATAACTCAAGAAGAAACAGAAAATCTGAAAAGACCTATAATAAGTAAAGAGAGCGATTCAGTAATCAAAAATCTCCCTAAAAGAAAAAGCCCAAGACCAGATGGTTTCACTAGTGAACAGTTCCAATCATTTCAAGCGGAATTAATAATCAATCCTTCTCAAATTCTACCAAAAATAGAAGAGGAAACACTTTCCAACAACTCTATAAGGCCAGCATTAAACTGATTTCAAAGACATCATGAGAAAAGAAAACTAGTGACCAAGATTCCCTATTAATATGGATGCAAAGATCCTAAACAAAATACTGGCAAAATAAATCTATAACCTACTAAAATGATTATGTATCATGACCATTTGAGATTTATCCCAGAATTCAATGGTAGTTTAATATAAGAAAATCAACCAATGTAACATACCACATTAACAGATTGAAAAACAAAAACCAATAGAGCATCTCAATAAAAGCACAAAAAGCATCTGACAAAATTATACACGCTTTCATAACAAAAACACTTAATAAAGTATGAATATAAGGGAAGTTCCTCAACCTGATAAAGACTATCTATGAAAAACCCACAGCCAACATCACACTTTATAGTGAAAGACTGAAAACTTTCCCACTAAGATCAGGAACAAGACAAGGAAGTCTGTTCTTCCCACTTCTATTCAACATTGTATAACAGGTTGTAGTTAGGGCAAACATGAAAGAAAAAGGAATAAATGGCATCCAGATCGGAAAGAAATAAACTATCTCTACTTGCAGCCTACATGATCTTATATAAAGAAAACCCTAAATAATACACACACACACACACACAAAACCTATTAGAGCTAATAAACAAGTTCAGAAAAAACTGCAATATACAACATGAATATAGAAAAATCAGCTGCAATGAAAAATCTGAAAATGAAATTTTTAAATTCCATTTACAATAGCTTCAAAAAGAATAAAATACTTGAGAAAAATTTAAATAAAGAAGCAAATTAATACACAAAAAACTAAAAAACATAGTTAAAGGAAATTAAAGAAGACATAAATAAATGAAAACACATCCTGTATCCTGTGTTCATGGTCTGGAAGACTTTATATTGTTAAGATGGCAATACTACCACCTAAAAGCCATCTACAGATTCAGTGCAATCCTCATCAATATTCCAACAGTGTTTTTGTCAGAAATAGAAATGCTGATCCTGGGGCTTCCCTGGTGGCGCAGTGGTTGAGAGTCTGCCTGCTGATGCGGGGGACACGGTTCGTGCCCTGGTCCGAGAAGATCCCACATGCCGCGGAGCGGCTGGGCCTGTGAGCCATGGCCGCTGAGCTTGCGCGTCCGCAGCCTGTGCTCCGCAACGGGAAAGACCACAACAATGAGAGGCCTGCATACTGCAAAAAAAAAAAAAAAAAAAAAAAAAAAAAGAAATGCTGATCCTAAAGTTCATATGAATTTGCAAGGGATCCCAAATAGCCAGTACAACAATCTTAAAAAAGAAGAACAAAGAGGACTCAATCTCCGAAATCAAATCTTACTACATAGCTACAGTAATAAATGTGGTACTGACATAAGGATATACCAATGGAATAGAATTGAAAGTACAGAAATAAATCCATTCATCAATAGCCAACTGATTTTCAATAAGGGCACTAAGACCACTGAATGGGAAAAGTCTTGTCTCTTCAACAAATGATGCTGGGATAACTGGATATCCACATCCAAAGGAATAAAGTTGGACTCCTACCTCATACCATATGCAAAAATTAATTCAAAATAGATCAAAGACCTAAATATAAGAGCTAAAATTATAAAACTCTTAGAAGAAAGCATAGGAATAAGTCTTCGTGACCTTGGATTTCACAATGGATTCCTAGATATGACAAAAGCAACAAAAAACAAAACAATAAATTGGACTTCATCAAAATTGAAAACTTTTGTGCATCAAAGCACATTAAGAAATGAAAAGACACTTTACAGAGTGGGAGAAAATATTTGCAAATTATTTTTCTGATAAGGGTCTAGTCTCCAGAATATAAAAAGAATCCCTACAACTCAACAACAAAAAGATGAACAATCCAATTTTTTAAATGGGCAAAGGACTTAAATAGACATTTCTCCAAAGACAATCTATAAACGGTCAAGAAGCACATGAAAAGATGATCAACCTCATTAGTCATTTAAGAAATGCAAACCAAAACCACCATAAGACACCACTTCATACCCACTAGGATGCCTATAACCCAAAAATTGAAAAATAATAAGTGTTAGCAAGGATACAGAGTAATAGGAATCTTTGTACATTCTTCATGGGAATATAAAATGGTGCAGTCACCATGGAAAAGTGTGGCGGTTCCTCAAGAAGTTAAAACACAGAATTATCACATGACCCATTAATTCCACTTCTACGTATATACAGAAAAGAATTAAAAACAGATATTCAAACAAAGGTACACAAATGTGCACAGCAGCACTATTTACAATAGCCTAAAAGTGTAAGCAACCCAAATGCCCATCCACAGACCAGACGAATGGATAAAGAAATTAGCATAGTCATACAATAGAATGTTTCTCAGGCATAAACAGGAATAAAATACTCATCTGCTACAAAGTGGATGAGCCTAAAAAACATTATGTGAAATAAACATGACACAAAAGGTTACATACTGTATGATCTTATTTACATGAAATATATAGAATAGGGAAAATCACAGAGATAGAAAGCAGATTCATGGTTGCCAGGGGCTGGGAGGAGGGAGGAATGAATAGTGACTGCTTAATGGGTACAGGATCTCCTCCTTGGGAGTGTCGAAGTATCTTGGAACTAGTTAGAGGTCATGGTTGCACAATATTGCAAATTCACTAAAAGGTCACTGAATTTTATACTTTAAAATTAATAATGTATTTTAGGTGAATTTTCCCTCAAAGGAAAAAAAGCAATTGCATTTCTATATACTAACAATGAACATACAGAATCTGAAATTAAAATCACAACACCACTAACAATCAATCCAAATAAAATAAAACACTCAGGTACAAACTTAACAAAACATGTAAAATATCTGTATGTTGAAATTACAAATGCTGATGAAAAAAATCAACCTAAATAAATGGAAGATAGATTGAAGACTCAATATAGTAAAGATTTCAATTTCATTCTTCCCAAATCAATCTATAGGTTTAATGCAAATCCTATCAAATCCCAGGAAAGATTTTGGTAGATACATGTAAGCTTATTTTAAACTTTATATGAAAAGATACAGGCCTTAGAATAGCTAAAACAATCTGTAAGAATAAAGTGGGATGAATCATTCTACCCTAAATTAAGGCCTACTATACAGCTACAGTAGTCAAAACAGCATGCTATTGGATAGACATATAGATCAAAGGAACAGAACTGAGAACCCAGAAACAGATCCACACCAGTATGCCCAACTGATTTTCGACAAAGATCCAAAAACAGGTCAACAGAGGAAAGGTAGCCTTTGCAACAAAATGGTCCTAGAGCAATTAGATGCTCATAGGCAAAGAAAAAAAAAACCTTGAATTAAGTCTTACAACTTGTAAAAAATTAATTTAGAATGGATCACTATGAACTTGGATGTAAAATGCAAGTCTATAAAACTTTTAGAAAACAAAACAAAACAAAAAACGTCTTCGGGATCTAGGGTAAAGAGTTCTTAGACTTGACACCAAATGCACAATTCAAAAAGAAAAAATTGATGGGCCTCTCAAAATTTAAAACTTCTACTCTGCAAAGGACCATGTTAAGAAGATAACACAAGCCACAGAACAGGAGAAAGCATTTACAAGCCCTGTATCTGACAAAGGACTAGTGGGTAGAGTATATAACTCTCAAGACTCAATATAAAAAAAACAAAAAAACCCAATAAGAAAATGGGTGAAAGACATGAACGGATATTTTGCCTAAGAGAATATAAAAATGCAAATGAGCACAGGAAAAGATGTTGAGCATCATTAGGGAAATGCAAATTAAAAGCACACTGAGGGCTTCCCTGGTGGTGCAGTGGTTGAGAGTCCTCCTGCTGATGCAGGGGACACAGGTTCGTGCCCCAGTCCAGAAAGATCCCATATGCCGCGGAGTGGCTGGGCCCGTGAGCCATGGCCGCTGAGCCTGAGCGTCCGGAGCCTGTGCTCCGCAACAGGAGAGGCCACAACAGTGAGAAGCCCGCGTACCGTAAAAATAAATAAATAAATAAAATAAATTTAAAAATAAATTAAAAAAAAAAAGCACACTGAGATATCACTACGCACCTTTCAAAATGGCTAAAAAAAAAAAAAAAGTGACATCTACCACCTAATGTTGGCAAAGATGTGGAGAAACTGGATAATTTATACACTGCTGGAAAACAATTTGGCCATTTCTGATAAAACTAAACATGCAACTAGCATGCAACCCAGCAATTGCACTCTTGGGCATTTATTCTACAGAAATGAAAACTGATGTTTACATACAAACCTATACACAAATGTTCATATTAGCTTTATTCATAATATCCCCAAACTGGAATTGACCCAGACGTCCTTCAATAGGTGAATAAACTGTGGTACACTGACACTGTGGAATACTACTCAGAATAAAAAGGAATGAACGAATCGATGTACACAGTAGCTTGTATGAATCTTGAGGGAATTGTGCCGATTGAAAAAGGCCAATACCAAAAGATTATATACTGTATGATTCCATTTGTACAACATTCTTGGGATGACAAAATTATAAAAATGGCAAACAGATTACTAGTTACAAGGGATTAGGGGACCAGGGGAAGGGAAGCAAGTTGGCTATAAAAGGCATCCCTCGGGGTTCTTGTGAGAGAAGTGTTCCATAACTTGACTATATCAAAGTCAGTATCCTGGGTATGATATTGTATTGCGGTTTTTGCAAGATGTTACCATTAGGTAAAGGGTACAGGGATCTCTGTATTATTTCTTTTAACTGCATGTGAAACTACAGTTACATCAAAATTAAATTGCCCTCTTCAAAAATGCCAAGATCATTAAAGAGAAATAAAAGATGATATAAAGGACATTACTGAAACAACTGGTAAAGTTTTAACATGAGCTATGGATTAGATAGGACAATAATACTGCACCAATGGTACATTTCCTGACAGAGTCCTTATTTTTAGGAAATAGATACTGAAGTATTCACAGATAAGTGGACATGATGTCTGCAAATTCGTCTCAAATAGTTCAGGAGAAAAATGACAACAAATAAATACGTGTATAGATACAGATATAGAAAACACAAATAAAGCAAATGTCGCAAAATGTTAACTGGTGAATCTGGGTATGAGTACAGAGGAGCACTTTATACTATCTAGTAACTTTTCTAAGTGTGAAAGTGTATCAACATTAATGTTTTTTAAATTATCAATGAAAAAAAAATAAAATAAAATTACCAATGAGAGTAGTTGGGCAACAATACTGTATCATTGCTCCAAAATAATACCTTCTCCTGAGGGTGAAGGAGAAATGAGTGAGAGTCTAAATGAGGTAAGACTACATATTTGATTACACCTTTTTATGCATGGTTTCTTTTCTTCATAGCAAAATTATTCCACAGTTCTTATGAGAGGCAGTATAAAAAGCCTTTAAGAGCACAAACTCTGAAGCTAGACTACCTGATTCAATTCTCAGCCCTTCCACTGCTAAGTCAATGAACTCATTGTATCCCAGTTTCTTTACCTGAAAACTGAGGATTGAGTTGATATTTTATAAAGTACTTATAACACTGCCTGGCATATAGTAAGCACTATACAATGTTAAATAAAAGAAATCTGGGCTTATCATGGTTTTGGTTTTAATCAATCAGATTTTAAAAATCTGCTTGTTTGTCAACTGTGGAGACAGTAAACACTCTATAAACTTTTGTTTATGAAATAAATCTAAGGTTATCATAGTTTAAGTTTTAATCAGTCAAAAAATATAAGAGTCTATCACCTGCCAAGGGTACTGTAGGAGATGTTATTATTTAGTATCTTATTTATTATCTTGTCATGCTTTTAACTCATTGAATCAATAGGTTATTCAGTTTACAATCATCACAGATACACAGAGAAAGTAACTTCCTAGGGACTTTGTCCTCAAGACAGAGCCAAGATTTAAGTTGAACTTTCTTGGATGAGTTAAATTTCAAGGGTACAGATGAACTGAGGATGAGAGTGGTGATATGAGTAACTGTGAAAATGTCAGGATTTTCCAAGAACAATGATAATCAATTAGGCTACAGCAAAATGTTTATTTAAAAAAATAGTAGGAGATGAAACATTAAAATTGACTGGAACATGAATTTGAAAGCTCTTGAATGTAAGATCTAAAAATTAAAATTTGGGGCTTCCCTGGTGGTGCAGTGGTTGAGAGTCCGCCTGCCGATGCAGGGGACGCGGGTTCGTGCCCCGGTCCGGGAAGATCCCACATGCCGCAGAGTGGCTGGGCCCGTGAGCCATGGCCGCTAAGCCTGCGCATCCGGAGCCTGTGCTCCACAACACGAGAGGCCACAGCAGTTAGGGGCCCGCGTACCGCCAAAAAAGATAAATGAATAAAAATTAACATTTATCCTTAAGGAGTTGTTAAATGGCTTTTTTTTTTGAGCAAATAATGTAATTAGGGTAACTTCCTAAAAAACTGACTCAAATGATCTTACAGAAATAAAATGAAGTGAGCAAAGACATAGCATTCTCAGATGAATACAACAGAGAGGATAAACAAAACAGCAATGGGAATGGAAAGGAAAGATACACATTACACTGACATGGTAAAAGCAAAAAGACCTAGTAACTGACCGAATCTTTAAGACAGAAAGTAAGCAATGTAAATATTCAGAGGGATTTTGGTCTCAATGACAAGAGAATGGGGCGCTAGCAAGAACAGGTTTTGAGAGTAAAGGTGACTAATTCAGTTTAAATATGGTGATGTTAGAATACACAAATGAAAATATCCAAACTGATTGTGATTTTAGTAGAAGACATGTTTCAATAATGTCATTAAAAATATTTCTGATTAGGGCTTCCCTGGTGGCGCAGTGGTTAAGAATCCACCTGCCAATGGAAGGGACATGGGTTCAAGCCCTGGTCCGGGAAGATCCCACATGCCATGGAGCAACTAAAGCCCGTATGCCACAGTAACTGAGCCTGCACTCTAGAACCCGCAAGCCACAACTACTGAGCCTGGGCGTCACAACTACTGAAGCCTAAGCGCCTAGAGCCCGTGCTCCACAACAAGAGAAGCCACCGCAGTGAGAAGTCCGCGTACTGCAACGAAGAGTGGTCCCCGCTCGCCACAACTAGAGAAAGCCCGTGCACGGCAACGAAGACCCAACACAGCCAAAAATAAATAAATAAAATAAATAAATTTAGTAAAAAAATATTTCTGATTAGAAAGTGAAATATGTTTGTTGGAATGGAAGGAAGGCAGTATAAATATGAATGGTTACAGGGTAATTTAAGGGGGGAAATATTACTCAAGTAAAAGAATAATCTTTTAAGTTGGAAGAACTAACTTGTCTGCCACGCCTGTCATTTGACTAAAAATAAAATTTGATTAGATATTAAACGTCATATGTAAACATTGACTGATTATTCAAGAAATGCTTATTGAGTTTCTCTGTGCCAAGAACAGCTCTAGATGGTGATATACAATGGTGAACAAAGTAGGCGAAGTCCTACTGTCACATACACCTTTTTTCCTAATGATTTGCTGAATCACAATTAACCTAAAGACTTCATGACCAGGACCTTCCCTGGTGGTCCACTGGTAAAGAATCTGCCTACCAATGCAGGGAACACGGGTTTGATCCCTGGTGGGGGAACTAAGATCCCACATGCCGCGGGGCAACTAAGCCCGCACACCACAACTACTGAGCCCGCGTGCCTCAATGAGAGAGCCTGAGTGCCACAAACTACAGAGCCCACGCACTCTGGAGCCCGCGCACCACAAATAGAGAGAGAAAACCTACATACCACAACTAGAGAGAAGCCAGCGCGCCACAACAAAGAGCCCATGTGCACTGCAATGACAGATCCCGCATGCCTCAACAAAGCTGCTGCGTGCCACAACTAAGACCAGACGCAGCCAAAAGAAAGAAAATAAATAAATAAATATTCAAAAAAAAAAAAGACTTCATGACCATTTTAACCTAAACTTTGTTACACAGGCAGGAAAATAGCTAAATTATCAAATATCAGAGTTCATATTTAGCTAATATATATTAGACACTATTAATGGAAATCCAAGATTTAACACATTTAATATATCCTTAGGCTATTCAAGTATCTTTGGTAAGACTATTGCCATCAATAGTATGATTAATTGTTCATTAATGGTATTAAATCTTGTTTAATTAAGAGTAAGCAGAGACTAGAATCTAATAAAAACAGCAGCTCATAAATTTATACGGAGCAACTCATTTTCAACAGTCTTTAGGTCAACTGAATAGCTCATATATAAAGATGCTTTGTAATATCTTGCAGAGAGAGACAAAACAAAAAATAAATTTGTGAGATATTATGAAGATTTAATGCTGATGACTCTCAGATCTCTTTAAGTTACAGGTCTCTTGCATCTAACTGCCACCTGACATTTCCACTCAGATGTCTTGAGCTACTTCAAGCTCAATATAACTAAAATTTAGCTCTTGTTCTCTATAAACCTGCTTCTTCTCCACCGTTCCTATCTGTGAATATCGCACGACTGCCAGGCCAGAAACATGGATATCATCCTCAACTCCTTACTTACTCTCCTACCACCAATTCCTTTACACTTCATCACCAAAGCTGATCTATTTTCTTGTCTAAATCTCTCTCAAATCCAACTACAGCTTTTCCATTACAACCACTCTAAAGTCAGGCCAGCAGCCTCCCCCTACAAATGGGTCAACCTGATTCCAATCTAGCTTCTCCACTAATTTGTTCTCCATTTTAATTCTCCACATTTCTAAAACCCTGATCTGATCACATCACGTCCTCACACTTAAACTCCTTGAATGGCGTCTCATTACTCTGTTAATCCAACTTCCTTAAAGTGACTTATAAGACCCTCAATAAAAGAGCTCAAGCCTTACTCTGTCTTATCTCTGGACACTAGCCACTCCTCTCAGCCTTACTGCACGTAGAACACTACACTCAAGACATACCATATTTCTTTCAGTTCCACCAATCTTCCCTTTCTCTTACCTCTCATCCTTTCCACGTGCCACTTCCTCTACTAACAACAGTCTTTCCCCAACTTTTTATCTTGACAAATCACCAAAAGTTCCTCCAGGTTTTAGTTTAAGTGTCACTTCTTCTGGGAGGCCTTTCCATATTTCCATTTAGTCATTCAATAAATCTTTATCATTTAATAAACATACTGTCCTAAGTGCTTATATATCAATAAATAAAACAGACATGGTCTTTGTAATCCAGGACACAAACTATCACAACATTAATCACATTTGATTGTAATTACATATTTAGTCATCTTTCCTCCTCAGACTAGTAACTATTATCAAGTATGAGCTACAACCAATTTAACTATAGCAACCAGTGCATAAAACACTGAATGAGTCAACAAAACATTAAACAGATATTTACCATCGCGTGACAGGCCCACAGTCCTCAGCCTAGCTAGAAGACTCTAAAAGGTTTCAAATGTCTGCTTTAATGGTCATCTCAAAAGAACAGTAGATCAGAGGTCAGAAGACAGGTTCTAATTCCATTTTTGCAACTATCTTCCTGACCTCAAGCCAGTTGTTTTTCTTTTCTTATTATGAACCTCATACCCTTAAATGTAATACTATAATATTTAAATTAATGATCAGTATGGAGGCTTTTACAGTATAATTTATTTCTTGGTGGGTTCAAAATCAGACTTGGTAAAAAAAAGTTTGAAAAAGCCAAACAAGGAAGTAGTTCAAGCAATGAATTCCTAGGCTGTAGTAAATTGTAAACTTGAGTACAACTCTGACAATATGGACATCCAGTTAAATGAAACTGTTTTACAAAATAATTTCTGGAAACTAAAATAAGAGCTTCAGTTTATACCCTCTCTGTCCATATTTTCCCAAGGTCATCCTACAATCAAAATTCTATTCTTTCCTTCAGGGTACAATTCAAATATCACCTCTTCTATAAAGCCTTTCTCATTATCTTCCTTCAAAATTCCCTCCTTAGTCCCACTATACTCCCCTATACATACCAGTCAGTATTCTGTTCATGACATAATTAATTATACAGAACTGAGATTCTAATTACCAATGCATACTTAACATATAGCATAGTGCCTAGAACGTTAGGTTTCAATAAAGGCTTACTGAATGCCTTGTTTCATTTAGCACCTTTATTTACAGTTTAGACCTACTATAGAAGACTAAACTACAGCAATTCCAAAATTGTTTGGTCTGACAGGACAGTTTTATGGTTTACTGTTTACATATTTGAATGACGTTTGCCACATTTTTTTTTTTTACTGCTGAAGGCAGCAAAAAAATGATGACAAACAAGGAAAGTTTTCAAATGCTTGAGTTCCAACAGACAACAGATTTTGGCAGCATGCTATTAATGTAGACTTAATTTACCTAATACTTAGTAATGGCTTTTATTTTCTTTCTACAGACTATGCTAACATTAGTTTGTAGCAAACTATAAAGAAATTCATCATAAGAAAATAGTTATCCTGAATAAATAGCTTTATGAAGGAAACGAAGACAAACAATCTGGTTATTCAATATTAAGTAACTGAAGGCAGTACATAAAACATGAAGGTATGTTAATTGATGGATTTAACAATAAAAAAAATCGTTTGCAAATTATATGTTCTCAATGGATTAAGCTATGATGAAGGTGATATTTCAAGCCTTTGAGAATCTCACAAAGAAATGCACAGTCAAATAAATACCACTTTTCAATGATCAGACTAGCAAAGATTAAAACACTGGTTAATATTTAGCAGGGTCTGGGAAAACAAATATTCTCAAAAACTGCTAATAGAATATTAAGTGGTACAATCTCATTTGCAGTATATATATCAGAAATTAAAGTGTACACATCCATTGACCCAGTAATCCATTGCTACAAGTTATCCTATAGACATTCTCACACAATCACAATGATATAGTTAAGAATATTTACTGCAGCACTGCTCTAGCAGCAAAAAAACCCCTGAGATTTACCCAAGTGTTTATTAAGAAGGAAACAGTTATATTACAGGTAATGCATATATGAAAAAAATGTCCAAGACATATCGGAAAACAGTGACAAAACAAGGCAGAATACATACCAGCCATTTTGGACAACTTATGGGGAGTACAGGGCTGAGCGAGAGGAGAGTTTTACTTCTTATTTTAAATATTTCTGTACTGTCTGCTTATACATGTAAGCATATGTGGCTTTTATATAAAAAGATAAAGCTTTGAAAATACTAAATGTTACTTGGCAATATATTTGGAAAAGGCTGAATGTACATTGTGCAATCTTATCTAGAATTAGAAACAAACAATTTCATTAATTAAAAAGTTTTCTTTTTCACAGTACAACAAAGGGAAGCACATCTACAGTACTACTAAAGAATGGAAGCACGGAAAGGTTAATTTGGAAATTAATGAAATTAAACTAATATAAGACATTCATAAAGAACTTTAAATCCCTGGATTCAGGAATTCTGCAAAATAAAAAAGCTTAGCAGCATCTGACTGTGTTAAATATTGAAGTACAAAATGAAGAGGAAGTGTCTGAAACCGAGGTATACCTGTCAGCCTCTGAGAAGAAAAACTAATCTAAAATCTCTTAGAGACACATAAGTCAAGCAATCTCAAGGGTAAACTTCTCTCAATACTCAAATTTTATCAACAAGAGAACTAAACACACTCTACATCCAGGATGAGATAAAAGAAATAACCAAGGTTCTACATTTGATAAGAATCTGTGTCTAAGAAAAATCCTTGCAGGGAGACAGAAGGAACAGCATGAGATGGGGTCAATGCCCAACTCTGTGTTCAAGCTTTATGGTAGAAGCTGCAGAGAGGGAAAGCAACAAATTGATCCCAGTTGGGAAGAACCTCTCCTTGCTTTGGACTTGCTAGAAGGCAATAAAGCTTCAGGCATAAAAACCACCCAGGTGACTATGACAGCCAACCCAACTAGCCCAATTCCAAACCTCAAAGAAGAAAACTAGCACAAAATGCTTTAAAATTTTTTTAAAGTTTCATTTCTTAAGAAAGCATATTGTTTATATAAATTACAGATCTATAATGATAAAACATAATCTTTAAAAATACTTCTCAGCAAACAGCAAGCTTCCTAAGCTATAGGAATCAAAAATGTTACCATTCCAGACCATGATTCAATTTTTTCCTCCACTCCAACAGTTTTTTACCCCCAGGAAAATGAGGAAAAGTTTTCTTCACTTCTTAAAGATGTGACCAGTCTTCTTAATCTTCTACTTGTTATTAGTCTAACACATCTTTTAAAATCTTTAAATGAAAGAAATAACTAGTAGGAACTCACAAAGAGAATACTTCTAGTAGCAAATACTCCAATTTCCATAGCATGGATTAATGCCTTTATTTGGAAAGAGTAATCAAAATCAACAACACTCAATCTTCCTTAAGGTCTGGACAAAGAACATTATTAGCCATTTTATTCCAACTGGACTTTCCAAAATGCCTATAATGTTACTTTCCAAAATGCCTATAATGTTACTTTTGGATTGCCTTCATTGGCTCCTTCCTATAGTCCAACAGCAACTGAAGTGCCAATGCTCTCATCCCATTCCAGCCAGTACTCTGAACCCCTAGTGTTAGAGAGAGAATTCTGTTGGCTGTTCTATGTTTAACAAATCACTAAGTATACACAGTACTCTGGCACTGTGCTACTAAGATAAATAAGACATGGATGGTATCTACCTTCAAAGAGCTCACAGTCTAGGAAGGAAAACAGACTACTGCAGTATGGCCAGGTCTGGCTCAAAGGACAAGATGATGCTTGAGATGGACTATTTCAGGAGATTAGCTGACAACCAGGAGAAAATATATTAGCAGTTGGGGAGGCAAGGGGGTAGGAAAGAGTGACAACATATACACAGAACTAAAACTAACACTATGAACATCATATTTGGTTTATTCAGGTAATTCTAGGCATTCTGGAATAGCTGCAGTGAGATCATTATATACCACGTTATGAGTTTACATTTTATTGTGCAGGTGATGGGGGACAATGAAGGAGACAACTAGACGAAGGAAAGCAGTGTAGAAAGTTGGCAAGTGAGGTCAGAGTCATGGAGAATACAATAAACAAAATTATAGAGAAAATACATAAAAATTTGTATTATGTTCATACAATGGAATATTACTCAGCAATAAAAAATAATAAACTACTGGTACTCATAACAACATGGAGGAAACTCAGAAACATTATGTTGAATGAAAAAAGCCAGATACAAAAGAGTACATATTATATAACTCTATGTACATAAAGTTCAAGAACAGGTAAAACTAAGCTATGCTGACAGAATTCAGAAAGATGCTTACCTTGGGGGAAAGGCTATTGGATTGGAAAGGAAAGGGCACGAGGAACTTTCTGGGACAATGACAGTGTTCTACATCTTAAATTACATTGGTGGTTATACATGTGAACATATACATAAAAACTCATTCAGCTCTATACTTTAAATTTTGTACATTTTACCATACATAACTTAATAAAAATGTAAATTATACCTTAACCAAAAAAGAAAAGTGATATATAATTGTGCTGGAATAAAATCAGAATAAGTTAAACCAGTGTCACCCCATGAGCAATATCTAACTTGTAAGACATCAGAACAAACCTTCTAATAGACACCATACTCAACTAGCAAACAAAAATCACTAGAAGACTTTAAGTACAAAAATCTAGCTTCTTCTCCCCTTCAGAAAGATATACAGGCAAGTGTTCCTTATAATAAATGCTGTGAAAATAAAGTTTCTAAAGAAAAAGAAATAGCTCACTATTAACCAAAAAAAAAAATTTTCTAGACAGCAGTACCTGCCTTATAGGAGGTACCATAAAGATTAATAAGGCGTGAGAAGCACTTAATACAATAAGTATTCTCCACACTACCACTACTATTATTACTACATAATACCAATAAAATGGAAACTTTCCTTCAGATTATGCCTAAACCACTAATTGAGAATACACTATTTAACTGCACATTATTCAACTACAGCACTTCTCATCCTAGGCTTTTTTTTTTTAACCATTGAGATCAGCAAGTTCTTGACAGCTGAAACATCTAGTTAGATTTAGAAAGACCCAACTTAACTGCAATGTAATCAAAGTATTCTTTTTTAATCTGTTTATATCCTGAAGCCATGTTCACTTACCAACAGATAGTAAATGCACCTTTTTAACATTTCAAAAACTTATATTATTAAAAAAGCAATCTTTCACATATCAGACCAAAAGTATATGATCACAATTCAATTTTCTGAAGTCAACAGTCTTAAAAAATGAAAATAAATCAGAATGCTAAATTAGAAAAGTCATTCAGTAGAGATACAAAAAATATTAAAACAATCATTTATAACTCTGAACATTATATTAACATGAAGAAGTCATAATTTGGCAAATTTAAACAACTGTAGAAGTGCTTTCTTTGTTAATGGAAATAAGAAAGTAAAACTTACAAAAGCAAAGACTACTCAAGTACTATAACCCACTAAGAAGGGAACACTGAAGTAACCTAGCAAATCTCTTACTGAACTGGTTTCCGAGTGGCTAAACCAAACATCAACTTGATTTCTGAACATGTTTAATAGTCACTGGAAACTGCGTACTTTAGTTTCACAATTTGACAGCTGTATTTTCATTTCCATCAAATCAACTGGACCAAGTACATCAAAAAGTTGGTTCTTTGTATTTCAAAATTTAATTTAAAAACGCATTGATTTTGGATTTGGAGGCACACTTTTTAAACATAAATTTTTTGTATTATTCCTACTTTGATATGTAATATTTAACAAAGTTGTCTTCTACTTACCTTGATTTTGTCTTATTAACATCTCGTTGCAAGAACAATCTCATTCGAAATTAAATCAAACCTGAAAGAATACATGTAAAGGCAATCATTTAGTTTTTTTCCTTCGGGTATGAATAAATACATCTATGATACACTATTCTTTTAAATTAAAAACTATAAATTGAGTTATTACAGTAATCTTCAGGAAACTATTGCTAAGTACCATTTTTTGAGGAACAATCATCTATTCAAATGAGAAACAAACTTTTTAGTTCTCTTGTTTTCATTAATATTAATAGTATGGCAATAGCATAATTAAAATTATTACTTGTTAATAAAACACACACTTCTATCTATATCAATGTTTATCTAATATTATTACATACATACCAAAAAATACACCAAAAAGTTGAAGAAAAAAAAAAAACATGAGATGGCATAAAATTGTATGTTAATAGCCATAATAATGGCTAACACTGATTAAATACTTACTAAATGCCAGGAAAGATTATTCTAGAGAATAGTGTATATTGATACTCTCCTGCTTCCTCAATTTAGCCTTCAATCTAGTATAAGGTGACCTCCACCCCAACACTCCACTGAAAATTTACTTGTCAAAAATCTACCCACCCCTAATTTTATCACACTTCACAAATGATGAAACTCAATATATCTTACCCGGAACTCTACACATCACCTTTCCCCCATTCCTAAAACCAGGTTGTTACTCTTCTGAATTTTTATTCTCAAAAAATGGCACCACCATATCTACTACTATTCTCACCTAGATTACTGTAACTGTTCTATTTCTAGACTCACTATCCTCTCAAATTCATCCTTCCCAAAACTATGTAAGTAATCATTTTGCAATGGCTACCCTGAAGACATCACATCTATGCCTCAAGGCCTTCAACAGTACTCATCAATGACCTAAGCTTCATCTATTTATCCCCAATCTTTACTCTCCCCTTCATTCCACGTTTCTACTATACTAAACCCCTTCAACTCCCAGAAGAGCCCATATGCTCTCTCAGCTTTCCTGCCTTTTCACATGGTGAACTATACCTACTTTCTATCTCTCCTTAACCTTGCTAACACCTTTCTACTAGTTTTTCGATATTTAGCTCAGTCACCCTGGCAGATCCTTCTTTAACTTCTTCAACTATGTAAAGCTGTGTTTCTCAATTGTGATAGCAACTAGTGATAGCTCTATATCAATTCTGTTTACCTGTGTGTTTTCTGAGCTACAATGTGGACACACTGAGGAAAAGAATTCATTTATCTCACTTCAGCACTTTCACTGGATAGCACATAATAAAAGCCTAACAATGTAGGCAGAATGAAAGATTACAAATTTTGTATTGTATCCCCAAATGTACACAGGGATACAGAAGATAAAGTAAAATTCAGGCTAATGAGTTTATCCACATTTTCAAGGACTAGAGAAAAAATTCATATCACTTCTGGATCCCAGTAACATTACTTTATAAAATGACTACATCTAAGTAAAATACAACTGACAAAAGTTAGCCCAGGGCAAACTTTTATTGAGTAAATGAATTAATTTCACTGATTATCAGTACCAAGAATTGGTACAAAATGTTTGTATCTCTACAGAAAACAAAGTTTGTGGACAATAAATCCTAGACTAATTTTAGTATTAGCATTAAGCAGAAAAACTTTGGAGAGGATAGGGAATATGGTTTTAATACTGATAATGTCAATAATCTAGAAAAGTGTTTCTCAAACTTCAGGGTGCATTGGAATGACCCAGAGGGCTTGTTATGCAGAGATGGCTAGGCCCTACCTTCAGAGTTCCTGATTTGGCAGGTCTAAGACTGAAGCCTGATCATTTGTATTTCTAAGTTCCTAAAGTGATGCTGATGCTGACACTTCTGGGACCATCCACTGAGAACACAGGCCTAGAATTTTTTGCATAATGTCTAGAAGAGATGAGAATATTCTGCCACCCACTGCCACCAGCCTTTACCCACCCAGAACTAGATACTGAGACCTATTACAAACTATAAATCAAAGTGGGAACATCAGAAGTCTACTATGAGTTGCTCAGTATGATAGGCTAAAAAATGGTCCTACAAAAGATATCCACATCCTACTCCCTCGAACCTGTAAATTTTACTTTATATGGCAAAAGAAAAAAAAGTGTCTTTACAGATGTGATTAAGTGAAAGATTTTGAGATGGAGAGATTATCCTGGATCATCTGGATGGGCCCTAAATACAATCACATGTATCCTTATAAAGAAGGGGACATGGAGACGCCTGACTATACAGAGCGAAGGTAAAGACAGAGCAGAAAGAGATTTGAAAACACTGGCCTTAAAGACTGCAGCCAAAGCCAGGAATGCCAGCAGCTACCAGAATTGAGACAAGGCAAGGAACAGATTCTCCTATAGAGTCTGGAGAGAGATCATCACTGCTGACACCTTGATTTCTGCCCAGTGATAGACTTCAGACTTCTGGCTTCCAGAACTGTGATAGAATTAAGTTTCTATTATTTTAAGCAACCTAGTTTTTGATAATTTGTGAGACCAGCCTAGGAAACTAATATATTAATGATGATGGCAGGTTTTCTGGGAGATAAATTAGAAGCACTACATAAAAGATGCTATGGACTGAACTGTGTCCCCATAAAATTCCCATGTTGAAGCTCTAACTCCCAATGTAACTGTATTTGGAGATAGGGCCTGTAAGGAGGTAATTAAGGTTAAATAGGGTCATAAGGGTAGGGCCCTAATCCAATATGACTGGTGTCCTTATAAGAAGAGACAGAGACACCAGGGATGCAGGCTCAGAGGAAAGGCCGTGAGAAAACAGCCATCTGCAAGGAGACAGGAATCAGTGGAAACCAAACCTAACTCTCGAATCTTGGACTTCTAGCCTCCAGACCTGTGCGACATTAAATTTCTGTTGTTTAAGCCACCTCGTCTGTGTTTTTTTATTATAGCAGCCCTAGCCGACTAATACAAAAGGAGGTACATGTTTGCACAACAAAGTGAATGTACATAATGCCACTGAGCTATACACTTTAAAATGTTTAAAATGTTAAATTTCATTATATGTACATTTATCACAATAAATTAAACAAAAGCATATACAAATACTACACACAATAACTAACTTTGACTTTCGCTGTTTAATTTTTTTATCTTGTTCTGCTCACAGTTATATTTCAAAGTCTGGGGGGAAAAACCCACTTTTAATTGTATCTGTTCCCCAAAGAGACAAACCAGGCCATTTTAAACACTATATTTTTTTAAAAGGTGGATTTTATAAGGAAGTTTGATAGAAAGTTCCTTTTCAATCCATACTTTAAAAGTGTAATATAATTAGGATATTCTTTAGGTGAATACTGGAAGGGGGATACAGAAAAGAGAAAACACTTAAAGTAACTGATATAACTGGTTTTACCTCAAAAGGTACATTTTAAGAGAAAACTGAAAACTAAAATGTCAAATATATCTTCCCCAAAACCCATAATCCCAGTCTAATCATGAGAAAAACATCAGACAAATTCCAGTAGAGGAAAATCCTACGATATGCCTAACTAATACTCCTCAAAACTGTCAAGTCATCAAAAACAAAACCTTAAAGAGCCTAAAGAGAAATGACAACTAAATGTAATGCAGTATCCTAGATGGGATCCTGGAAGAGAAAAAGAACATCAGGTAAAAACTAAGGAAATCTGAATAAACTATGTTCTTTAGTTAATAACAATGTAACAATATTGGTTTATTAACTGTAACAATTGTACCAGACTAAAGTAAGTTGTTAATAATAGAGAAAACAAAGTGTGCATGGGGGAAGAAGGACAGTGTGGGAAGTCTTTGTATTATTCTTTTCAAATTTTCTATAAATCTAAAATTTCTAAAAAGTAATATTGGTACTTCCCTGGTGGTACAGTGGTTAAGAATCCGCCTGCCAGTGCAGGGGATGCAGGTTCGAGCCCTTGTCTGGGAAGATCCCACATGCTGCAGAGTAACTAAGCCCATGTGCCACAACTACTGAAGCCCAAACACCTAGAGCCCGTGCTCCGCAACAAGAGAAGCCACTGCAGTGAGAAGTCCGTGCACTGCAATGAAGAGTAGCCCCTGCTCGCTGCAACTACAGAAAGCCTGTGCACAGCAACAAAGACCCAACGCAGCCAAAAATAAATAAATAAACAAATAAATTTATTTTAAAAAATAAAAAGTAATGTCTTCATTTTTCAAGTATTTTAAGTATATTGAAAAGGCATGAACATATTTTAGAAAATTAAACACTGACAAATTAGAAAAGTCTTCAGAATTAAACCCTGAAGTAAACATAACACATCAAAAATATGTATAAGGTAGGCCACAAAAACAAGTCTTAACCAAATTTAAGACTGAAATCATGCAAACTATCTTCTCTCACCGCAATGAAATGAAACTAGAACTCAAAAGCAAAAGGAAAACAGGAAGATCCACAAATACAAGAACTAAACAACTAACTCTTAAACAACCAATGGGTCAAAGAAGAAATCTCAAGAGAATTTAGACAATATTAGGAGACAAATAAATATGAAAACACAACATGTCAAAACTAATGGGATTCAGTGACAGCAGTACTAAGAGGGAAGTTTATATGCTTACATTAAAAAAAGGAAGATCTTAAATCATCAACTTAACTTTATACTTAAATAAGAACAAGCTAAACCAAAAGTTAGCAAAAGGAAGGAAATAATAAAGAATAACGCAGAGATAAAATAAAGAACAGAAATGGGGGGAAAATCAACAAAACCAAGAGTTTGTTTTTTAAAAGATCAACAAAATTGCCAAATTCTTAGCTAGACTAAGAAAATAAGAGAGAAGATTCAAATAAAATTACAAATGAAAGAGGGGACATTACAACAAATGCCAAAAGGATTATAAAACATTACTATGAACAATTAGCTGCCAACAAATTGGACAACCTAGAAGAAACAGATAAATTCCTAGAAACACATGACCATGATGACTGAATCAGGAAGCACTAAAATATCTGATCGGACCTGAAACTAGGTAAGGAGATTGAAGCAGTAATCAAAACCCTCTCAATGAAAAAAAGAAGAACCAGATGACTCCACTGGATGATTCTACCAAACATTTAAAGAAGAATTCTCCTCAAACTCTTCTAAAGAACTGAAGATAAAAGAACATGCACAAACTCATTCTCATTCAGGGTAATGAGGTCAGCATTACCCTGATACCAAAGCCAAAGACACAACAAGAAAAGAAAACAACAGACAAATATCCCTGATGAATATCAGCAAATATCCTCAACAAAATACCAGCAAACTGAATTCATTAGCACATCAAAAGAATGATACTCACCATGACCAAACTGGATTTATTCCTGGAATGCAAGGATGGTTCAACAAATAAAAATCAATTGATGCAATACATCATATTAACAGAAGGAAGGATAGAAACCACGTGACCACCTCAATTGATGCAGAAAAAGCATTTGACAAAAATACCATTTTATGATAGGAACATGCAATAAACTAGAAATAGAAGGAAACCACTTCAACATAGTAAAAGCCACATGAGAAAAGCCCACAGTTAACATCATACCCTACAGTGAAAGACTGAAAGTTTTCTCTCTAAGAGCAAAAAGAAAGTAAAGATGCCCACACTTGCTACTTCTACTCAACACAATACTGGAAGTACAAACCAGAGCAATTAGACAAGAAGACAAAATAAAAGGCACACAAATTGGAAAAGTAGAAGTAAAATTACCTGTTTGCTGATGACATGCTCTTATACATAGAAAGTCCTAAAGATTCTTTAAAAAATGTTAAAAATTCTTTTAAAAATGTTAAAACTTCTTTAAAAAATGTTAAAACTAATAAATGGTTTCAGCAAAACTGCAGGATACAAAACCAATACACAAATATTAGTTGTGCTTCTACATATTAACAATGAACAATATGAAAAACAAAATTATGAAACAATCCCATTTATAATAGTGCTGGGAAATAAACAGTGCTGGGAAAACTGGATCAAAACTTGCAAAAGAATGAAGTTGGATCTCTACCTAATACAACATTAAAAAATTAACTCAAAATAGATCAAAGACATAAACATGAGAGCTAAAACTTTGAAAAAAAGGCAAAAAGCTTCATGAGATTGAGTTTGGGATATGACACCAAAAGCAGAGACAACAAAAGCAAAAACAGACAAAGTGGACTACCACAAACTTAAAAACGCCTCTTCTTCAAAGGAATCAATAGATAGAGTGAACAGGTAATCTACAGAATGGGAGAAAATTTTTACAAATCATATATCTGATAAGGGGTTAAATATCCAAAATATGTAAGTAACATTTACAACTCAACAACAAAAAAAAAACCCAAAACAACCTGATTAAAAAATGGGCAAAAGATCTGAATAGACAAATATCAAAAAAACATATACAAATGTTCAAAGAGTATATGAAGAGATGTTCAAGAAAAATACAAATCAAAACCACAATGAGAGGGGCTTCCCTGGTGGCGCAGTGGTTGAGAGTCTGCCTGCCAATGCAGGGGACACGGGTTCGTGCCCCGGTTCTGGGAAGATCCCACATGCCGTGGAGCGGCTGGGCCCGTGAGCCATGGCCGCTGAGCCTGCGCGTCCGGAGCCTGTGCTCCGCAACGGGAGAGGCCACAACAGTGAGAGGCCTGCGTACCGCAAAAAAAAAAAAAAAAAACAAACCACAATGAGATATCATTTCACACCTCAATAGAATGGCCACTACCGAAAGAAAAGAAAATAATAAGCTTTGGAAAGGATACAGAAAATTGGAACTCTTGTGCAATGTAGGTGGGAATGTAAAATGGTGTAACAATTACAGAAAATAGTATGGCAGTTCCTCAAAAAATTAAAAACAGAATTAGCATATGATCCAGTAATCTCAGTTCTGGTTATACACCAAAATATTCCAAAGTAGGATCTCAAAGAGATATTTACACATCCATATTCCTTGTAACATTATTCAAGAGGTGGAAACAAACTGAATGTTCATCAACAGATAAATGGATAAAGGAAATGCAGTATATACATACAATGGAATATTATGTAGTCTTTAAAACGAAGAAAATCCTGTTACATGCTACGTCATGGATGCACTTGAGGACATTATGCTAAGTGAAATGAGCCAATTACAAAATAACAAATATTGTATGATTCCACTTGTATGAATTATCTAACATAGTCAAGATAACAGAAAAAACAGGTAGAAAGGTATGTGCCAAGGGTTAAGGATGGGGTGGGGGGGAATAAAATTAGTGTTTAATGGTAGAGCTTCAGTTTCACAAAGTAAAAAGTTCTAGAGATCTGGCTGCACAGTACAAATATTCTTAACACTACTGAACTGTACAACTAAAAATGGTTAAGATTGTAAATTTAATGTTGTGTATTTTACAACTTAAAAAAACAAAGAAATATCAAGAAAAAATTACATACAAGGGCCAAGATGGAATAGCAAGGATTGAAGTTGCCCTCTACCTGAAAAGCCTAAGAAACCAAAAAATATATATGAAATGAAAGTTTTCAGGTATTAGGCAGTCACTGATGGTGAACCCTAAAAGAAGAGAAACAAATGCGGTGAGCCTTCCAACATTCCCAACTTACCACCTGAAGAAAATACAGCCCCCCAGGGAAGAGCTACCGAGGTAGAATATGATGGTCTCCCTGAACTGAGGAGACTCAGCTGGAAGTCCAACGAAGCCATGACAGCTACAGATTGCAGGGCAGAATACTGGAGAGAAGACAACTGCATAGAGCTATCACACCCTTAAGTATTCAGCTGCATAACGATTAGAACAAGCCTGTGTGGAAACTACCCAAGGTGAAGGAAAGAGCCACTCAAAAGGATGAGAGGGATTATTGCCCTAGTCTCACACAAAGTCAGAAATAATGCCTATTCCCTTTAGAAAGAGTATAAAACCTCTTAAGTCAGGCAGCACTAACTATAGCAACCCTAGATTAAATGCTTTTGAAAGACAGACCCAAAAGGGGAATGTAGCTGAAGAGGGAAGAATTACAAAGTGGCAAGAGGAAACTTTCGGGCGTGATAAATATATTCATTATCCTGTTTTGTGGTGTTGACTTCCTGAGTGTATATATATGTATCTCAAAACTTATCATACTGTAAACTTTAAATATGTGTATTTCACTGCATGTCAATTATATCCCAATAAATCTGTTTTTAAAACTTCAATTACAACAACCAACCCAATTACAAAATGGGCAGAAGATTTGAAGCAGCACTTCACCAAAGATACATGAATGACAAGTAAGTACATGAAAACATGCTCAGTATCATCTGTCAATAGGGAAATGCAAATTAAATCCACAACAAGTTATCACTACACAACTACAAGAATGGCTAAAGTTAGTAAGGCTGACCATACCAAGTGAACATGTGAAGGAACTGAAACTCTAACTCACACATACAGGAAGATAAAATGGTACAATCACTTTGTAAAAACAGTTTCAACGTGTCTTTTTTTTTTTTTTTTAGTATTGTTTTTTAAATCTTTATTGAATTTGTTACAATATTGCTTCTGTTTTATGTTTTGGTTTTTTTGGCTACGAGGCATGTGGGATCTTAGCTCCCTGACCAGGGATCGAACCCACACCCCCTGCACTGGAAGGAGAAGTCTTAACCACTGGACCGCCAAGGAAGGCCCAGTTTCACCATTTCTTAAAATGTCAAACATACACCTACTCCTAGGTATTTACCCAAAGAAATGAAAGCATATGTTCACACAAAGGCTTACATACAAATAATCACCTTCATTTGTAATAGCCAAAAGCTGAGGGAAAAAATGTCCAGCAACACACTAATCCTTAATCATATCTGTAAAATGGAATAAGTAGAATTTAACTAATGACACATGCAACACAGATGAATCTGAAAATAATCATGCTGAGTGAAAAAAAAATGCAGACAAAAAGATTTCACACTGCATAGCTTCATCTGCATAAAATTCTAGAAAACTCAAACTACTCCATAAATGACAGAAAGCAGATCAGTCATTGTCTGGGCATTAGGGGAGGAGCAATAAATAGGAAAGGATTACAAAGGGGCACAAGGAAACCTTTGAGGATAAAGGATATGTTTATTATCTTGTAGTGATGATTTCATGGGTGTATATAGATATCAAACCCGTTCAAACTGCACACTTTAAACGTGTGATTTATTATATGTCAAAGGTACTTCAATAAATCTATTTAAAAATCAGAATATGCAAAGAATAATAAGCAGGGAAAAAATAAAGTCAAATCTCAAATTAAGAAGGTTAGAATGATAATAATAAACACAAAAAAACCATTGTCATTTATAACTAAAAGAGTAAAAATACAAATTAATCATCTATTAACACCTACAACTCGTAAGACAACTGGCACTACAATTACCCTATATTTGGTAACTCAGTACATGACCAATGCTTCCAAAATCTCATCAGACACATCCCATGAAACAAGTAAAACAAGTCATCTGGACTACTGGACAGATCAATGTATTTAATTTACACTTGTCACAACTTCTATACTTAAACTCAATTCCTACTGAAATATAATGGGGCTTGACCTAGAACAAAGTAACATCAAAAATTAATTCTACAACATGAGTCAAAAAGTCTGTCTGCAAAAATAACCCCAATTCTGTACCATCCCATTACTCATGCAATTGGCAATAAGGCTTTGCAGTTTCTCCTACCAAGAGGTAGAATCCTTCCCCAGTCCTTTTAATTCTGGGCTTGACCTTATAAGGAAGATCAATAGAATGTAACAAATGTCACAGTTGGCCAGTTCTGAGCTAGACTTCAAGAGACTGTGTATGCCTCTGCTCTCCTGGAATCCTGCCACTACCATGAAAACAAGCCCACTCTAATCTGCTGGAGGACAAGAGGATAGCCCAGATATCCCACCCCAGGCCATCCTAGAGAAGCCAGCCAAGAGCAGCAGAATCATCCTCCTGAGCTGCTTCTGAATGCAGACTTAAACGAGCCCTGCCAAGACTAGAAATAGTGCCTGACTCATAGACTTGTTCTAATAATAAATGTTTGTTTTAAACCAAGTTTTAGGGTAATTTATTACACAGCAATAGCTAACTGATATAGCAACTCTATCTTAAAGATACCATATTATTCTTATCCCTAGAAAGAGTTATTTTAGATTAACGATTGATCTAGGTCTCTTAACTTTTGAAGGCAAGGGAAAAGGAGACATAAAAATCTCTTTTATTATTTTACTAACAGTGACTCTAGAAAACATGCCACAGTTTGTCAATCTCAGAGATATATAAACTGAGCAAAATCATTTTAACAACTAATGTTATCAGTCAACTACAATCTTTCATGAAATTCTGTTGCTAGATAGTTTTATTGGATTCAAGAATACAATGAAATCTTTCAGGATATGCCACAAATCTATATAAACTGTTGCAGAGCAATCTGCAACCTTGCCTAACATTCTTTTTCCTATTTACGCTAATGGTATTTTCCTTTAAGGAAACACTCTTACTCAACTATTAAAGTTGCACCAATCTTAGGCCCACCCCTGGATCAAGGGATGAACAAGTGATACCCAGGCTGATCAGAGTACCTTGTTCTCCTAGCCATCATAATTTTATTATGGATGGGAATGTAGTCCAGAATGGGAAATCTGGAATCCTTCTCATGATGTTTGCAAGGACTACTGGGAAAGGTATACTCTCCAGTGGAAATAACAGCTATGACAATGATGTACATCATAGCAGACAGTTGCCATCTTTACCACCTCATGGAGATTAACATATTCAGGAATAAAGTCACCACAGAAAAATATCAAAGCCAAGAGACAGAGACATTATCCTAATGCTATCATTTGCACTCATTGATTCAAACATGTCAATTCAAATAACTGCAATAATAGCAGAAGAGGTAACATTTATCAACCCACCGAGACCTACTAGAAAAACTGAGCAAGATATTAAAAACCGTCAATTTGATGGCATCAAAAAGTTAACACAACAGAGAAGAATGACCAGGCCAAGATCCAAGACAAGATGGAGACCTATAGATAGAAACCCAGCACCTGAGGATTCTTTTACCTTTGGGTTATTTGCCAATCCACCTGATTCAGCTGAGCAACTGATCATTATTTCTGACACTGTTGTAGAGCTAGGGGGATCAAATGGAGATTGCAAGGTTCAGAACTGTTGAGTACTATACTAAATGTTACCCAGTATTTGAGTTGAGAACCTAAAGGATTAAACTGTAGTGAGCCAGAAGTAAAAAAAAAAAGTTCTTACATACACTGCAGCCCCACCTGAACACATCTAGGTGGCCAAATAAAAATCTCAATCCTTAAAATTTAATTAAGGTAAACCCAGACTGCTGGAGACCTCAGGTGTGGCACGAACAAACAAAAATTATCTCTGGAGAAAGATAACATCACCAAAGGGCTCAGAACTGAGGCATGGAAAAGCAGTTGTAAATTTAAATGGAGAAAGCATGGCAGTGAGAGAACCAAAAAAGGAATATAACAAAAATTCTCAGGGTAAACTTTGCCCAAATCACTGGATGACTGATAAACTATGTATGCACAGAGGAAAACTGAAGGAGTTGAGGGGGAAAAGTTGACAGAGGCCAGAGAGAAAGCTACACTTGAAAAACAGAGCTTTACTGTGAGTTTGATGCTGTTTCAACAGGGTACATTCAACTGTGTACAGTTTAGGCAGCAGGAAGCTGAAGCCCTACAAGGTTGAAGTGTCAGAGGACAGAATCCAAACCCAGCAGAACAGCTGGGAATTAGTGGAATCTCTAGAAACATGTAAACCACAATCAAGCTTCAAAATCTGACTATAAACTTCACACAAGAATTCTCAGAAGAACATTAAAAGAGTCCAGTCACTAAAATATATTCATAATGTCCAGTTTTCAAGCAAAAACTTCATGATATGCAAAGAAATAGGAAACAGTGATCCATACTCAGGAAAAAAGGGGTGTCAGATATAATTCTGAGTACCCTGAATATAGGAGTTAGCATATAAAGAATTCCAAGCAACTATGTTAAAGTATGTTATGAGAATTAAAAGAAAATACATTCAAAGAGTTGACAGAAACTATAACAAAGAAAAAGCTGATAAATAAAATAAATGACATAAAAATTCACCCAAAGGAGGTGATTAGAGATGGCAGAAGAAAGAACTCATGAGCTTGAAGACAGGGCAATAAAACTGTCCAATCCAAAAAAAAGAAAGTAAAACGAATGAAGAAAAATTAAGAGTCTCAGAGACCAGTAGGACAACAGGCAGTCCAAAATAGATGACACCCAACTCAACACATATGTACAAGAAGATGTAACGGAATGCGAGAAGAGTAAAGAAGGTACAAAATAATTTTTGCTGAAGAAATAATGGAAAAAAACAATCTCAAATGTGGTAGAAAACATTAACTTATAGATACAAAAATCTCAACAAACGCAAACAGTATAAACACAAAGAACCATTTCTACATATACATCATAGTCAAGCTACTAAAGGCCAACAAGAAAACCTCGAGGACAGCCAGAGAAAAGTGACTGGTTATATATGGGAAATGACAATACAAGTAATGGTTGACTTATCACCAGAAAAAAGTGGATACTGGAACATCTTCTATAACCAGTGATACTATTCTTCAAAAATGAAAAAAAGATATTTTCAAATAAACAAAAAGATACTTGTGGCTAGCAGACAAAACCAACAGTTAAAAAAAAAAGACGGGGGGCTTCCCTGGTGGCACAGTGGTTGAGAGTCCGCCTAACGATGCAGGAGAAACGGGTTCGTGCCCTGGTCCAGGAGGATCCCACATGCCACGGAGCGGCTGGGCCCGTGAGCCATGGCCGCTGGGCCTGTGCGTCCAGAGCCTGTGCTCCACAACGGGAGAGGCCACAGCAGTGAGAGGCCCGCGTACCGCAAAAAAAAAAAAAAAAAGACGGGGGAAGGGGAGAAGTAATAAAAATAGTTAATCCAAAAAAAGACAAGAAAAGTGAGAAAAAGAATACAACAGTCCCAATAAATAGAAAGCACATAATAAGATCACTCACTTAAGTCCCAATAACCAGTAATATTATGAAATCTAAATAAATTTTATGTTATAATTAAAAGACTAAGAGTGTTAGATGGGACTGAAAGTAAAACAACAATGATATGGTGTATACATGAAATACTTCTAAAACATAAAGGCACAGAAAAATTTAAAATAAATGGTTGGGGGGAGAAAATGAACCACACAAACACTAACAATAAGAAGGCTTGTGTAGCTATGTAATTATCAATAAACGTAGATTTCAAAGCAAAAAAGCATTACCAAAGATAAAAAGGATCAATAATGATAAGCGGTTCAACTCATCAGAAACATGAAACCATTCTAAATTTGTGTGCCCCTAGTAATATGGATTCCAATATGTAAACCAAAAATCGACAGCAACACAAGAAAGACAAATCCATAATGGCAGCAGCAGATTTTAACATACCTCCCTAATTGAACAAGCATGCAGAAGTTAAGCTGGTGAGGATGCAGAAGTTTTGAACAACATGATTAACAAAACTGACTTAACACAGCGGTCCGCAACCTTTTTGGCACCAGGGACCAGTTTCATGGAAGACAATTTTTCCACGGACCGGGGGGCAGGGGTGGCGGTGGGTGGGGGGAGGAAGGGTTCAGGTGGTAATGTGAGTCATGGGGAGCCGCAGATGAAGCTTCCCTCACTCGCTGGCCACTCACCTCCTGCTGGTCAGCCTGGTTCCTAACAGGCTGTGGACCAGTACTGGTCCGCAGCCTGGGGATTGGGGACCCCTGACTTAACAGACACATGTAAATACTGCACCCCAAAACTGCAGAATACACATTCTTTTTCAAATACACAAAATATTTACAAAACCTGCTCAATAAACATAATAAAAGGTATTCAATCACATTTGCAATCAGGGAAATCGAAAATAAAACCACTATGAGACAGCACTACACACCCTCTAGTATGGCTAAAATTAAAGATTAACAATATAAAGTGTTGGAGAAGATGAAGTGCAAAAGGAACTCTGTTGATGACTATAAATTGCTACAAACATTTTGGGAAACAAATGTTGAATGTCTTCTGAAATTAAACATAAATACACTCTAAAACCAAGCTATTAAACTCTTAGGTATTTACTAAATATACACATGTGCATGTGTGTACTATGAGACACGTACAAGTTAATGCATAGCATTATTTACAGAAGCCTAAAAATGGAAATAACTCAAATTTCCATCAAAAATAGAATGAATAGGGCTTCCCTGGTGGCGCAGTGGTTGAGAGTCCGCCCGCCGATGCAGGGGACACGAGTTCGTGCCCCGGTCCGGGAAGATCCCACATGCCGCGGAGCGGCTGGGCCCGTGAGCCATGGCCGCTGAGCCTGCGCGTCTGGAGCCTGTGCTCCGCAACGGGAGAGGCCACAACAGAGAGAGGCCCGCATACCGCAAAAAAAAAAAAAAAAAAGTAAAAAAAAATAGAATGAATAAACCGTGGACTATTCACATACTGTACAGCAATGGAAGTGAATGAATTACAGTTATATGCAACAATAGAACTAAAGCTCATAAACAAAACTGGAAAAGCCAGGACCCATTTACATAAATTTCATTAACAGAAAACATTTCAAAAATGTGTTTTTTAATAGTAAAAATATAAAGCAAAAAAGTTAGTACCAGAAAACGTAGGATGGTAATACCCTAACAGAGAAGAAGAGGTTTGGGAAGAAGCAGAGTGGAGGATCTGGCAATGTTTTCATTTTTGACAGTGGGTGACTAAGCAGGTATGTACTTTTGAATACTTAAGTTGGACATTTTTTCCATGCATTATTCTGAGCATTTTTTCCACAGTAAAAATGTTTCAAAACTAAAAGCACAGATATTTAAGGCTTTGAATTTTTCCGTAAATAAGGCACTAGCATTATCCTATAGTATTTTGTTTTTATTTTAATCAAAGTTATACAAATACATATTTTAAAAATCAAATAAAGCATGTTATGAAAAACAGCAGTAAGTCCCCCCCCCACCAATTTCTAAACAATACAGTTATATCTTGATTTTTCATTTTGCATCTGATTATTTCCAGTGTAAGAAAATGACTTACCCTCTTATATCCCTCTGTAACCTCCCCAAATTATTCCATAGCCCTACAGGAAGATGGCTAATTGATTTTTTGACAAAAGTGCAAAAGCAATTCAATGGAGAAAAAAAGTATTTTCAACAAATTGTACAAGAGCAACTGGATATATGTGGAGTGAAAAAACAAAACACGGACTTAAATCTGACATTCTATACCAATGTTAATTCAAAGTGGATTATAGGTATACATGAAAAATGTAATATTATTAATCTGGTAGAAGATAGAAAAAAATCATCAGGCTCTAAAGACAGAAAAGTATTCTTAGAAATAACAAATGCATGATCCTTAGAAGAAAAAATCTGATGAACTGGACTTGATCAAAATGAAAATTTTCTACTCTGTGAGAGATCCTGTGAAGAGGATTAAAAAGCAAGTGACAAATTTGGAGAAAATGTGTGCAAACTACATACCTGACAAAAGACTCATATCTAAAACATGAAATAACTTTGGGGACTTCCCTGGTGGTCCAGTGGTTAAGAACCCGCCTTTCCAATGAAGGGGACATGGGTTTGACCCATGGTTGGGGAACTAAGATCCCACATGCCGCAGGGCAACTAAGCCCGCGCGTCGCAACTACTGAACATGTGGGCCACAACTAGAGAGGCTGAGTGCCACAATTACTGAGCCTATGTACCACAAATGGAGAGAAGCCCACGCACTGCAACAAGGAGCCCGCATGCTGCAGCAGAGGATCCCACATGCTGCAACAAAGATCCCGCATACCGCAACTAAGAACTGACGCAGCTAAAAATAAATAAATATTTTTTAAAATGACTACTGTGTTAAAATAAAATTATATATATAAAATAATTTGGAAAACTCAATGGTAAGACACCAGCAAAAATACCAAAATAAGGAGATTCAAAAATCATCTCCATAAAACCAACAAGAACACTGACAAAAACAGAGTCAACGTTTTCCAAACTCTAGAAATTAACCAAAGACTTGCAGCAATCTGGGAAGAGTTTATTCAAGAAAGATGGCTGAATCTTGATGAGACCAGCAAACTCTGTGGCATTTATTTTGCCCTATTCCCATCCTCCCACCCTAGTGCCACAGTAGACTTGAAAGCCAACAGTCCACAGGCCTGGTGAAAACCAGCAGCCTGGCAGTTACCTGAGGGGGGCAGAAGAGGGTGAGAGCTCCTTCACTACTGCATTCTCAGAGGGCTGTCATTATTTGACATGCCTGGTGTTTTCCTGGAAGACACCACTCCCAAAGCTATCTTAAATTTGACCTAAGAGGGCACTCAGTGCAAAAAAAAAGCCTTTCCCCAAGGGCATTTGTCAAAAAACGACTGGAAAAAACTGTATCATGTTACAGTTGACTGAGGCAGTGGATAACAGATAAGACCAACAATAGACTAACCAAAAAGCTTAAAAAGAAAAACTGGGGGCTTCCCTGGTGGCGCAGTGGTTGAGAGTCCGCCTGCCAATGCAGGGGACACGGGTTTGTGCCCCGGTCTGGGAGGATCCCACATGCCGCAGAGCGGCTGGGCCTGTGAGCCATGGCCACTGAGCCTGTGCGTCCAGAGCCTGTGCTCCACAACGGGAGAGGCCATGACAGTGAGAGGCCCGCGTACCACAAAAAAAAAAAAGAGAAAAAGAAAAAAAAAAGAAAAATTGGGGCTTAGAAAAGCTCCAATATATTCCTGAGAATCTAGATGGTCAAATGTGTGCCCAGAGCTGCACACATGCTCTAGGTTGTACACATACTCAGGAAAGGCCTGAGAAGGCCCTAAGTGCTCACCTCCGGCTAACCTGGAAGTTCTGCACAAACAGGAAATGAAGGGTAAGGCAAAGTTACAAATTTACTGGCTGAGTGCTGAAGGTGTTCCCCAACACACACACACAGAGCCTCTCAACAAATACTGGGAGACTTACTGGTCCCAGGCGTTTAAGGAAATCACTGTCCAATTATTGGCTGACCACTAAGCTAACTGAGTAGAGAGACTTCAGTGGCCATACATAGCAAAGAATATTTTACAGAATTAGTTCTGAGAAATCACTAAACAAACTAACAACAACGAACAGTAACAACAACAAATGCTGGGGAGGGGAGAATATCTAATCATCAGAGCTGCCACATTATTTAAAATGCAGTTTTCAACAAAAAAAAGACAAAACAATAAAAAAAAAGTATGGCTCATACACATTAAAAAAAAAAAGGCAGTCAAAAGAAACTGTCTCTGAAGAAACTCAGACATTGGACTTGGTGAACAAAGTTATAAATCAGCTTTAATATGTTCTAAGACCTAAAGGAAATCCATGTCAAAGGAACTAAAGGCAAGTATGGATGTCTCACAAGCAGAAAATATCAACACAAGAAGATTTTTGAGGTGATAGAAAAACTCTGCATCTTTATAGGAATGTAGGCTATAAATGTATATACATTTGTTAAAAATATACAGATAGAGTTTGTGCATGTAAATGTGTGTAAATTTAACTTTAAAAAGTCAAATTCAGGTCTGTAGAAAATAAAATGTGTATAGTTCTTGATATTGGTAAAAAAAAAAAAAGAGATAGAGAAATCATGAAGGACAAAACTGAAATTCTGAAGCTGAAAAGTACAAGAATGAAAATGAAAAATTCACTACAAGGTTTTAGTATCAGATGTGAGCAGACAGAAGAAAGAATCAGTGAATCTGAAGATACACCAATTGAGATTATCCACTCTGAGCAGCAGAAAGAAAAGGAAAAAACAAGTGTGCCTAATATTCCTGAAGGACATCATTAAGAATACCAATACAGAATGGGAGTCCCAAAAGAGAGGAGAAAGAGGGGAAGAAGTAATATCTGAATAAATAATGGCTGAAATTACTCCATATTTAATGAAAAACATTAATCTAAACACCCCAAAAGCTCAAGGAATCACAAGTAGGACAAACTCAAAAAGATTCACACCTAGATACTTCATAATCAATCTCTCAAAAAACAAGGAGAGAATCCTGAAAGAAGCCAAGAGATAAGCAACTTGTCATATAGAAATCCTCAATAAAGTTAACAGCTAATTTCATGTCAGAAACCATGAAAGCTAGAAGACAATGGGAAGACATATTCAAAGTACTGAAAAAAATAAGACTGTCAACCAATAATTCTGTAACTACTTTCCCAAAATGAAAGAGAAATTAAGACATTGAACAGATAAACAAAAAATGAGAGAACTGTCTGCTAGCAGACCCGCTGTACAAGAAATATTAAAGGGTGTCCTTCAGGCTGAAATCAAAGGACAGTAGTCAGTAACTTGAGTATGCCTGAAGAATTAAAGGGCATGTAAAGGTAACCTGATAAGTAAACATAAAAGACACTGTAGGGCTTCTTCCCTGGTGGCACAGTGGTTGAGAGTCCGCCTGCCGATGAAGGGGACACGGGTTCGTGCCCCGGTCTGGGAAGATCCCACGTGCCGTGGAGCGGCTAGGCACGTGAGCCATGGCCGCTGAGCCTGCGCGTCCGGAGCCTGCGCGTCCGGAGCCTGTGCTCCGCAATGGGAGCGGCCACAAGAGTGAGAGGCCCGCGTACCGGAAAAAAAAAAAAAAAAAAAAGACACTGTCATTTAAAAATCTGTGACTCTTTTTTTCTCCTATTAGATTTAAAAGACATAGAAAGACAATTTGCATGACAATAATAGCACAAAGGAAGACAATAATAGAGGAATAAAGGAACAACAACAGAAAAAAAAATCTTAAGACATATAGGAAACAGCAAAAGGGAAGACATAAAATCTACCTTATCAGTAATTATATTAAATGCAAATTAATTGGGCATTCCAGTCAAAAAGCAGAGATTTGGCAGAATGCATAAAAGAACACAATCCAACTATATGCTGCTTACAAGAGACATACTTCAGATTCAAAGACACTTTAGAGTCAAGTAAATTTAAAGTGAAAGGATAAAAAAGATGTACAATGCAAACAATAACCAAAAGACAGCTAGAGTGGCTATATTCTTATCAGATATAAGATATTAAGAAAAAAATCATTACTAGAAACAAAGAAGGACATTTTATAATAAAAGGGTCAATTCATTAAAAATTATGGATGAACTATATAAACATATATATCCCTAACAACAATGCCTCAAAATATATGAAGCAGAAACTTACAGAATTGAAAGGAGAAACAGACAAAAACAAACATAGTTGGAGACTTATATGCCTCATTTTCAATAACAGATAGAACCAGACAGAAGACCAACAAGAAAATAAAAGACTTGAACACTACAAACTAACTAGACCTAACAGATAGCTACAGAATACTCAAGGAGAGCAGAACACACTTTCTTCTCAAGTGCACATGGGTAATTCTCCAATACAGACCATACGTTAAGCCATAAAACGAGTCTCAACACATTTAAAAGAAATCAAATCATATGAAGTATGTTCTCCAACCATAATGGAATGAAACTCGACATTAAAAACAGAAGAAAATTTGGAAAAGTAACAAATATGTGGAAATTAAGCAATAAACTCCTAAATATTCATTAGATCAAAGAAGAAATCACATGAGAAATTATAAAATATGTTGAGATGAAAACAAAAACACAACACAGTAAAACTGGTGGGATGAAGTGGAAGCAGTGTTTAAAGGGAAATTTATAGCTATATATGCCTACTTTAAAAGATATCAAATCAATAACCTAACCATCCATCCTAAGGAAGCAGAAAAAGAGCAAATTAAACCCAAAGCAGACAGAAGGAAGGAAATAATAAAGATTACAGCAGAAATGAAACAGAATTTTTTAAAAAAATAAAGAAAAATCAATGAAACCAAAAATTGGTTCTCTGAAAATATCAACAAAATTGACAAACCTTCAGCTAGCTACTGACCAAAAAAAAAAGACAAATTACAAGCATACCTTGTTTTATTGAGCTTCGCAGTTACTGTGTTTTTTTTAACAAACTGAAGGTTTGTGTGACCCTGCATCAAGCAAGTCTATCAGCACCATTTTTTTAATAGCATTTACTCACTTTGTGTCTGTGTGTCACATTTTGGTGATTCTTACATTTCAAACTTTTCATCATTATTACATTTGTTATGGTGATCAGTGATCAGTCATCTTTGATGTTACTATTGTAACTGTTTGGGGGCACCACAAACCATGCTCACATAAGATGGTGAACTTAATAAATATTGTGTGTTCTGACAGCTCCACTGACTGATTGTTCTCCCACCTCTCTCCCTCTTCTCAGGTCTCCCTATTCCCTAAGACACAACAATATTGAAATTAGGCCAATTAATAACCCTACAGTGGCCTCTAAGTGTTCAAGTGAGACGGAGAGTAAATCGATGCAGCAAGCTTCACCGTTGTCTTAAGAGTTGTCACAGTCACCCCAACCTTCAGCATCCACCACCCTGATCAGTCAGCAGTCGTCCACACTGAGGCAAGACCCTCCACCAGCAAAAAGATTACAACTCGATGAAGCCTCAGATGATGGTCAGCATTTTTTAATAATAGAGTTTTTTTAACTAAAGTATGGACACTGTTTTTAAGACACAATGCTGTTGCACACTTAATGGACTTCAGAATAGTGTAAACATAACTTTTATATGCACTGGGAAACCAAAAAGTTCATGTGACTCACTTTATTGTGGTGGTCTGGAACCAAACCTAAAATATCTCAAGGTGTATTACAATCATGAACGAAAACGGTTTTAATACTGGCTTTATAATAGGAAACAAAAAATTATAAGGGAAGCGTACAACTGAATGGCAACGAATTAAGAAATCTAAAAGAAATGGACAAACTCCTAGGAAAAAAACCAAACTACCAGAACTGATTCAAGAAGACACAGGAGGTCTTCCCTGGTGGCGCAGTGGTTGAGAGTCCGCCTGCCGATGCAGGGGACACAGGTTCGTGCCGCTGTCTGGGAAGATCCCACGTGCCGTGGAGCAGCTGGGCCCCTGAGCCATGGCCGCTGAGCCTGCGCGTCCGGAGTCTGTGCTCCGCAACGGGAGCGGCCAGGACAGTGAGAGGCCCTCGTACCGCAAAAAAAAAAAAAAAAAAAAAAAGACACAGGAAATCTTGAATAGATCGATAACAAGAGATTGAGTAAGTAATGAAAAAACTCCCCACAAGGAAAGCCAGGACTAGATGGCTTCTCTGGTAAAATCTACCTTTAAACCAAACGTTTAAAGAATTGACACCAATCCTTCTCAAACACACGAAAATAAAACTACAGATAAATATCCCTTACGAATAAAGTCACAAAAATCCTTTCTATATCTTGTGTGTGTATTTTCAGAAGACATACCATCTAGATCCCTTTGTCCTCCTCAGGAACTGATTATTCTTCAGACCTGCTGCACAGCCACATTCCTTGCATCTCCCTGCACAATCATCATTTTCTCCTGTACTAAATCCTGTTTCCTGGATCCCTCCTTTTTTTGATTTACCCAATCGTTCCGATAGAGCCCATGTACTCTACTAACTTCCTGAGATACAGTACATTTGAAGTAAATATTCTAACCACCTCATGTTTCATACTTTTAGCCTACTCCCACATTTGACAGCTTGAGAAGGTACAGAATTAGTAGTTTGGAAATAACTTTCCTTCAGAATTCTGAGGCATTATTTCATTATTGATTGAAATAATATTAATAATATTAATACTAATAATATTAATAATAATCCAATGTTACTGATTCCTAATCTTTTATATGCTCCATAACCAAAAGCTTTCAGGATCTTCCCTTTATTTCTGGTGTCTGAAATTCCATCATGATGTACTTTGATATGGTTCTTTTTTTTTTCCAGTCACCATGCTGTACATGCTATGAGTCCTTTTCATGTGGAAACTCAAGATTTTTGTTCAATTACTTAAAAATAATTGCTTCCATCCATTTCCTCCCATTCCGTAATTCTGATTTTTCACACGTTGAACTTGCCAAGAGTGATCCTCTAATTTTATCTTCTCCTACTTTACATCTCTTTTGTCTTACTTTGTGGAAGATATTCTCAGTTTTATCTTCTAACCTTCAACTAGAAATTTAACATCCTAAATTTCTAACTCTTCTATTAAGTATTCCATATTCTAAATGTCTAAGAAAGAGATTGTCTTTTTTTTCCGAGGACTGCTTTTTTATAGCATCCTTTCTTATTTCAAAGATACAATTATCCCCTTACTTGCAAAGATATCAGTAATTTTTTAAAGTTTTCTTTTAAACCTTAAATAGAAAGTTTTAAAACTTAATAGAAAGTTTCTGTTTCCTTCTTCTCTTTCTTATTGTGGTTATCCTAAAATGTTTAATGATCCTTAATCTCATATTTTAAAATGAAACACCTAAAAGTTGTCTAGTTGATGAACCTAGAGATTATCATACTAAGTGAAGTAAATCAGAGAAGGACAAATACCATATGACATCACTTATATGGGGAATCTAAAATATGATACAAATGAACTTATTTACAAAATACAAACAGTCCCATAAACACAGAAAACAAACTTATGGGTTGCGGCTGGGGTCAGGGGAGGGATAGACTGGGAGTTTGGGATTGGCAGAGGCAGACTGCTGTGTATGGAATGGATAAACAACAGGGTCTTACTGTGTAGCATGGGGAACTATATCCAGTATCTTGTGATAAACTATAATGGTAAAGAATCTTTTTTTTAAAAAGTTGCCTTGAAGTTCTGTGTTAATGGGTAGGTGTCAGTGTGAGATGATCAGCCTGATGATTTCCCTAGTGGATCCTTATCTATTATTATCTGTTGGTCTTTTTTCCTGACAATCAGTTTGCTACAGCAGGATGAATCTTCCAATCTCACATCTGGGGGAAGAAGTCTGATACCTAGTATTCTCAGAACTAGGAGGAGAAAAGAGACTGTGGATGATTCCCAGTTCAACATGTAAATTTCTACTCAATTCTCTGTTTTTGAGTATGACAGACACCCTTAACCTGAGCTTGCCTACTGTTCAAGCACAGAGGTTTTCCCTTTGAATATCAGAAAAGAAACTTCGATAAAGTTTCTTGGCACCATGAGTGTTGTTAACTTGTTATTAACTCTTAGACAATTCTTTCAAGGAACCTGTAGCCACTAAATTCCTGAAGTACCCCAGGGTTCAACAGCATAATTGTAGACCATTCTAGGCCTTCCCCACTGAAAGTAGAAAGTTGAGTAGAAAGTAGAGCTACGAAGTTGTTGCTTTCCAGCTTCCAAAGTTTTACTTCTGTGATCAAATTTCCAGTTTTCTTTGTCCTTGACAGCCTATGATTAAAAAAAAAATTACTATAATTCTAGTAGGGGTTTGATATCAAAGAAAATGGTTATTTAATCCACCACGTTTAAAAAGATATTCATCTCATCAGTTTTGATGTGTCATGTCTTCACTGTTGTTCCTTTTTAAATAGTATGAAATTTAGGCTCAAGTTCCAGTAGGATACAGAGTTTTAATCGTCCAAGTAGTTACGATCATTTTGGCTTTAACATCTAGCTTTTCTATACTGTAGTCAAAAAATATTGACCTATATAATTTCTCTTATTAAAATTTCAAATTCTCAAGCCCAAGACATTTAAAAAAATTTTTTTAATTCACATAAATTGGAAAAAAAATGTGTATTTCTTTATTGGGAACAAAGTTTGACATACATCTATTAAATAAAGCATATTGTTATTCAAATCTTTATAGCCTTTTTGTTTACTTGATCTATTAAAATCTGAGAGTTAGTCTCCTGAAAAGACTGATGTTACCAATTTCTCTAAAGAAACTCTACTTCATATGTTTCAGTGCTCTGAGTTCATCACACAAAAGCTCAAGCCTAATATTGCTTAGTGGTCCTAATTTTTTATTAATTAAAAAATTCCTTTTTCTCATTCAAAGGTTTTGGCCTAGAAAAGTTTTAGCCTTTGCTTGATATGAATGAAACTTGCAAGTTTTAGTTATCATTTTTGCCATTTCTTTATTTCAAACATTTGTTATTTTTACTTAGATAAAACTTTTATAAAACCACATATCAAGAATTTTTAATTCAATTTGTAAAAGGGGAGGAGAGTGGGAAAGAAATAAATTCCAATTAATTTAAGAAAAAGCTGTTAGAAGGGTACTGGGTAATCAAATTTGACAGGAAAGTTGGTGAATAAGGCTTGTAAAATGAGATAAACCAGGAGATGATTAGGCGAGCAACGTCACACCAAAGGACACCTACTTAGGAAGCCATTTGTATCACTGTTAATGGCAATGCCACCATTAAGACATTCAGTTTCACTGCATAAGACTTTTGTTTCCACCACAGCCGCTGACGGTTACCTCTATCTCCTCCTTTACTGTATGAGCTGTTTCAGTTGGATCAATATATATGGAATAGTCAATTTGGTTTCCTAGTTTCCAACCCATTTAAACTGTTGCCTCTCCTTATTTATGCAGTGATTTTTCATGGCTTTTCAGCGTGCAGAGACCCATGGCAGCGAACACAGGTGAGGATAGGTCTATTTCCAGTAAGTCTGCAGCCACAAAAAAGTATAAATAGGGAACTATTTAAGAAAGAGGTTAGGGCAGGGCTTTCAAGCAAGCTTCCTATTCCCAAACCACCAGTTCATCCAATAATCAAGGAACAGTAGATTGTTCTGCTGTCATCTATTCTCACCCACTCTATCTACATAGAAACCCCAAATTTCAGAGAGGTGAATGAAATCTTTTTCCCACCCATGGTAGGGGGCAACCTATTCTCTTTTGCTTTAGCTGATTTGCTTCCACAGGTAACTTGGATGGAGTCAAATGTACCTCCCTATTTTACCATGGTGCCAGAAACCGCACTAACTTCTTTACTAACCAAAGTTAAGTCTATACTAACTGTGAGAGTGGTTAAAATATAAGCTTGTTATAAGACTAACATACTGTCTTAAAACTCCAAGACTCTATTAACTCCTAAACTCTGTTCTATTTACTAACTCTAAAAAAGGCAGAAAAATATTTTAAAAATTATATTACTTTTATAATTTTTTCATATTTTCTAATTCCATTTTAAGAATAATGGTATTCATTGTAAGATAACAGTATATATACATTCAATTTAAGAACTCTTAAAAACTCCAGTAAAGACAAACATATTACATCTTAAATATCCCAGAGGGAACTACATTTTAGGGATCCCCCTCATAAAAGCAGTGTGTTCTCAACTGTCCCCAATTTTTAAAACAATATCTATTTTTTTAAAATTTAAACACTGGTAGTCCAGGTATTAATTTTTGTTATCTTTTGTTTTCATACCAACTCCCATACCAATTAGAATGTCTCTTAAACCGTGGCTTAAATGTACTATTATAAGTCCAAACACAGCAATACAATTACAAGCTCTTCTTACTATTCATCTCAAATAGTTTTTTAGTTGAAAGTACTAGCAATTCAGAAAATACCACTATAGCAAAACTTTCTTGGGTTTTACTTAGTTTTCAAATCAAAGGTTTTTTAAAAAGCTCGTAAGTTTTTTTTTATAGGATAAGGCAAATGTACAATAATACCTCAATCGGTATTAATAACTTACTTGCAAACTGTGTCTCCAAGTAAGTTTATTTTCAATACCAGAAGATAATAAAATGGTTCCATTCTTATTTTAACTTTGCACTACAAACTTAGGAGCCACATTTTTCGCCCGTTTTATTTTAAAACTACCCGTTCTTATTCCTAATATACCCTCCCCGCCATTCACCAAGCTGATAACCTCTAACTGACCTTACTCACTTCAATCGCTTCTCTAATCATGTTATATCTGGCTGCTGATCTTTCTCATTTTCCTTCATGTATTTCTGTTCAATGGCCTTTAGTAGAATTCCTTATTTCTAATCCAAACTTTTTTAGATTCCTCCAGCTCAGGCCACAACTTTATAAGCTTTATTTTTCATTACATTCATTTAAAATAGATTCTACTTCAAACAAGGAAAATGCTTGTATTCCACAAGATCCATCTCTGTACTTTTTAACATACCCTCCCCCTAGCTGATACTCCCTACCCTCTCCACCAATCTTTACATAACACTTCTTCAAAATCTAGATTAAAAAGTATTTTTCCCAAGAATCTTTTCCAGTCTTACTGTATACTGTTCATATGATTTTGTGTCAGTCCAGTAATTCAAATATTTCATTATTAAGCACTCTTTAAGTTGTATCTTAGATAATGACCTCTTTGGAGCAGGAACCACATCATTTGCTCTATGTATCTGCAGTCTTACCCTAGTGTGGTACTAAATGAATTGTGTATAATAACTAACCCAGTTAAAATAAGTGAAGGTTGGGAGAAACACAACCACGGAAACAAGGGTTTTCTGAATACAAAAAAATTAAATCTCCCGAAACAAAATTCAAATATAACATTCATTTTTTCAAAACAACACAAAAACATAGAACATACCCTTAAATATTTTTTTTTCTACACACAGAAGTCAGGTCTTAAAGCTATAATAACATGCTAATTGTTTTGTTTGTAATATTCTAACTCTAGCCCAAAAAAGCTATTATATAAAGTCTTAATATTTTATAGATAATAAACTTTTTCAATGTCTAATCTAATCAATTTTACTTTGGCCTTCTATACTTCACAAATACAAAACCTACATAATAAAAGTTCACAGATGAGGTTTTATTTCTTCAAGACAACAATTAAAATTCTTGGAGCAAGAGTATATTAAGCAAACTTGGTACAAATTCCAAAAAAACAAAACTTCATATAAATACTTTCATTCATAAGCTCAAAAACATTCACAATTCAAACATTAATTAGAAAGTATTTTCATGTCCACTTCTGCACAATTTACAAAACATATTCCTCAAAACTTGGCATACTGGAATGTGATGATACATATTTTCATTGTTATGTACTTTTAACAACTTTATTGTGATACATATTTCAGAAAAAAATCTTTCTCCCAAAAGCACCAATTGTTACACTACAATAAGGCTTCCAGTGCTCAATAGTTATGAAAAACAATGCTGTAACCATTAATCCCATTTGGAAAAAAATGACTCAAGCACTACAAGAAAAAAATCATGATCAATAATTCCATTGCAGATCCATTTACAAAGTGTCCTTCATGGATTTTAACCATTCAAACTTTTGTGCAACTGTCCTTAAGGGGGCATTCTCATTCTTTACACATAAATGGCAAAATCTTTCTGGTTGAGAGTGGATAATTACCTGTAAACAAAAGTGCACCAATTTATTCCTCCCCCTACAATCACAATCAGAAATACTCAAATACCTTATTAAGTAATCTGAAATGCCTGAAAGCTAACTCACATAATGCCTAGAAGCTACTTAATAAAGACGTTCCAAAAAGCAGCTATATAAGGAGGCAATCCAAGATCTCTTCTACCTACTTCTTGGCTATATGCCTAGAGAATACTGTAATGAAAGCAAGCCAGACAACTATGGTATCTATGGAAGCAATTCAAACCCCTGCATTCTAAACAAATTTTCTGGTCATTAAAACTAACCTCTAAAAAGTTACTATTAATGAAAACTAAGAAATATCTCTCTGATGTTGGTATATATCACACTGGGAAAAAAAAGCAGGGCCACAGTACCAACTACTTATCATCTGATTTACCTCCAAATTCATCCAACAATGCCAATGATAGAAAAGAAAGAGACAGATTCAGGCATCAACTCTCACTACCCTTGGAAAGGGCAAATATGCCATAAGCAAGTTCAAGAATAAGCCGAAACTATTTAAGATGATGGAGATCAGAATATGCTTACTTCTTTGAGAAAGAATTAATAAGAAGGGGCACAAGGCACCTTTTTCAGTGAAGAAAATGTTATGTATCTTGATCTGGGTTGAAGTTACCTGGGTATATTTATTTGTGGCATTTCACTGAGTTGTACTCATATAAACGTTGTGCACGTCAATATATGTAAATTATATATAATTAAAACATTTAACAACAAGTCACCAATAATGGTAAAATCTAAAAAGCTTTTCTCAATTCTCATCCTTTTTCATCATTCTCTATCATATTTCTAATCACAGAACACCAATATTCCCTAAACGCAACTCTTTCCCCTTATAAGACCCACAAGGCTTTGTTAGTATTCTGCCAGCATTTTTCTTATTCTGCCTCATATTAATTCACTTAAATGTTAATTCAATATTCATCAAGTGCTCATGTGCAAGACATGGATTAGGCACCCTCCAGCATTTATCCAACACACACACACACACACACACACACACACACACACACACACACGTAGAAACCAAATTCCCTAAGCTGGATTCAAGCCACTCTATTATCTGGTTTCTAATAATGTCTCCTACTTTAATTCCCATCACTTCTTTCTGGGAATGTTCTTCCCCAGCATACTCTTTTCTCAACTATCCTTTAAGACTCAGTCAATTTCTACTTTACCCTTTCTCCATACTTGTATAGAACTTACTGTCCATATCTGCACTGTCCAATCTGTGATTAATGAGCACTTGAAGTCTGGCTAGTCTGAACTGAGATATGCTTTAAGTATGTAATACACACTGGATTTTGAAGACTTGGTGTGAAAAAAAAGAATGGCAAGTATCTCAATGTGTACATGTTGAAATGATAATATTTTGGATATACCAGGTTAAATAAAATGAAGTTAATATTAATTTTACTTATTTCTTTTTATTTTTTAATGTGGCTATGAAAATATTGAAATCACATTGTGGCTCAACATATTTCTACTCGGCAGTGCTGACCTATACAAGCGATTTATAAATGTCCCACAAATTATCTTTTAATATATGGCCTCCACCCAATACGAGTGTAAGAAATTCAATATTAAGCTTTTCTGTTTATATATTAAAGATTATTACATTAAGAATTATTAAGAATAACTAAACAGTTGATTTAAGTACCTATTTAATTTTAATATCAACTTTAAAGGTTTTTAACAAGGAAGCTTAAGACATTTCAAAGCATAAAAATATTTTAAAACTTCTGTTTTCATATGGCTATAAACTGAAAATGTCACCTACATTTTACATATATCCATTTTGAGTTAAATGTCTCACCAGAAAGGATAGATAGTAGTATTAAACTCGTAGAATTTCTAATCCCAGAGAGTATTAGTTCTTATTAATACTTTTATTATTAAAATATGAGTATTTTAATACCCTAAAATATTAGAGTATTTTTTCTAATTAATTATTTTTCATCTTAGTCACTGAGTAAAGAAATAAGCAGCTTCTATTTTGACCAATATCACTGTATCAATGTCCAGCAGCCAAGACAAAGAACCTTTATATGGTGGCATGAATAAACAATGCAGGCAATAAGACACCACTTGAAATAAGGGTATGCAGAAAAACGCTTCTATAATGTTACGTTTCATAAGGAGGAGACAAAACTTACAACTGTATAAGGTAAAAACGTAGATATACAGAAAGAAAGGCTAGGAAGGCAGAATAGAAAGGTCTCATCTGTAGAATCAAGATATGCCTAGGTTGAAACTTGGCTGCTCTACTATTTACTATCTACGTGACCCAAGTCTGAGTTTGTTTTCCTGCATATGAAATGGGAATATATATATATCACAGCATAATTATAAGGAATACATACTAGATGCTTAATTAATGTCAGTCTCATCTCCCTTTCCTTTAATACTAATGATTATATAATGGTGAAAAGATTATCGGTGACTTCCCCCCACTTCCTTTTCCAAACAATTGAAAATATTTTTTCAACAAATATTAAACTTCTAATATTTCATACTCACACCCCCTCCTCATGTGAACTTAAAAGTACTAACTGCCTTTTACAGTTTCTTTTAAAGTTTAAAATTTGTGTTTGTGGTGGGGAAGGTAGGTGGTACAAGAAAAACTTAAAGTGGGAAATAAGTTTAAGACTATACCAGCACAGATATATACAAAACAAAGAGAAGTGTAGAGAGGAAAACAGCAAAAGGAAATGCTGTTTGAGGAAATTCCCCTGACTCAGACTAAGTAATGAAACGATAACATTCTTCTCCTCAATCTAGCTTCTGCTGAAGCCACTCCTCACTCTCATCTGGGGTTTCTGTGTACTTTATATACAAATGCACATAGCCACTCACCCGCTTCTCTCTACTAATGGTCACCACCATCCTCATGGTCAAGAATTTAAAGGGGAGTGAAGAAATTGAGGATGTTGTAACGAAGCAAACCAACCCACGGGTTGGGAAAGCCCTTCACTCAAATGCACTCACTCCCAAATGTATTATTATCATCATCATCATTAGCTGACAGCCATAAAGGAGAATGTGTTCCCGAAATATTGACCCTGGTTATAGCTTTAGCTGCTAGAACTGGAGATGCCACACTTTGATGACTGTCTCTTACTTCCTTTGTAGATATGGGCCTCAAAATGGAACGTTAGAAAAAGTATACAACTTCAGATCACTCACAGGTGAAAATTTCACGTTACTGTAGGAAACACAATTAAACAATGATGATAATAATAATAACTATTATTCTAACAGCTAACATTTACTCAGCATTCATTACATATCAGAAAGCTAAGGACTTTACTACATGAATTATGTAATATAAACCTAAATCTCTATGAAGATTTCTTATTGTTAAATCTACTTGCCTAGTGCTCACACAGCTAGATCTTAACCCCACCAGTTTTACTTCAAGGCTTACACTTTTTAAACCTTATCCTCCCATCCTGCACAAACTATTCAACAATAATTAGGAACCATCCCCCTCCCCAGTAATTGGTGTTTTGAAAATACTAGTTATGTCTGACATCTTCCTCAAGAAACTGATGAAAAGATATTATGCTTTCAAGTAAAAGGATAAATACTCTGGAAGAAAGGATAAAAATGTTCAACCTTCATAAATATTAGATAAATAACTGATATAATACAGGTAAATATGGTTTGTAAACTGAACTTTAATCCCAACACTTTATTAGGTGCTTTTTAATTTGAAATTGTCCTTTTGATTCACAACATATTTAGTTTCCTGACTTTGTACAAAGTCTTTTAAAAGCTGTATTTTCCCATAGATACAGAGAACACACGGGGTGGTTGCCAGAATGGGGAGGGGCATGGGCAAAATAGGTGAAAGGAATTAAGAGGTACAGACTTCCAATTTTAAAATAAGTAAGTCATGGGGAGGTAATATAATATACAGCATAAGAAATATGGTCAATAATATTATAATAACTCTGTATGGGGTCTGATGGTTACTAGACTTATCCTGGTGATCATTCCATATGTATTTAAATGTTGATCACTAAGTTGTACACCTGAAACTAAAATAATATTGTATATCAACTATATTTCAATTAAACAAAATAAAACTGTATTTTCAATTTCAATGAATGATATACATTCTAAAAAGCTTAATACCTAAGACATTGTTTATCACTCTAACCAACTTCACTTCTATCACAGTTTAGACTAACAGAATCATATTTCAAGAAACAAATCACTCAATCCATACTTTAAACAAAGCTACCTACAAAATCACAGTTCCAGAAGAGGAGTTAGGGCAACCGTTAGTAGAGGTACAAGGGAAATCTCTTAGAAACGCTAATCTTAATACAGTCTCGCTTTCCTTCATCCAAGAGAAGTATGCACTGCTGTTGCTGCTACCCTAGCATTTTTCTCCTCTTCCTCCTCTTGAAATCCTCGACTTTTCTCCTCCTGGAAAGTTTATCTCACAGGACTGCTAACATCTCTCAGTAGTCAAAGGATCTTTTATCTTGAATTTAAAGGAACAAAAACATACTAACTCCTCCTAATCACATTAGAGTTCCCAGTAAATTCAGAGAGGATAGTAACTTCACAGTTCAGTTTCAGCAGATCTAAGAAAAAATTAAACAGTACAGCAACTGAGGCCCTAGAGAGAATAATAATACACCTTTTTCATGGAGACTCCAGCTATCTGAAGAAAGACCACGAATTGAACTTGGTGTTCTACCTTCTAGGTCTCAAGTGATCTTTATGTTTGGTGTTTTAGTTTAGTTTAGTTTTGTTTTGTTTTAAGAGGGGAAAGAAGAGAAATACTTTAGCCAACCAGCAGGGTGAGCTAGTGCTAGAATCAGTTTGATTATTCTCAGTTTTCTCAAAATTCAATGATATAAATGGGTTGCACTATTAAAAGCAGTATTCCCTCCTAATAAACCTGAATTAAAAGACAACACTTCTAAAACTGCTTCAGTCAGTGCTACACAATTCTGTTCAATATTTACAGATTCTCTACAAAGCAGACATTCTCTATACCAGATGGATTAATAACAAATAAATGTAAAAAAATTAGAGCTTATTTGAATATCTATCCAAAACATTATAGTATCCATCCTTTATTCTCATGTTTTATTTTACAGACTATCAATTTAAAAATTTTTTAAACATTAAAAAAGAACTGCTAAAACTAGTGTTCTTTAAAAATTAGGGCTGGATAATTCAACATTCCAATTTCTGCATTCGGTGCAAGCTATAGTGGCCTTAATATATGTCTGAAAAAGCAGTCATGAGAAAAGCATTCCCACAAGAGTAAGATCCCCCGCTTTCCTTTAGAATCACATTCTGAGAAGAGTCTAAATAAGTAACCCTAAACACTAGTAATATATTTGGGGTGAGAGAAAGATGAACCTGATCTTTTCTAACAACCAATTTCTTTAAATTTTTTAAATTGCAGGTAACCCCACCACTTCAAGTAACTGTCCTTGAGTCTTTCTTTTCTCCTCCTGTTACCCAATACAGTCTCAATTCAACCACAACAAACTTCTCCCTCTTTTATAACTTGAATGACAAATTAAACCTGCAAAAAGTTTAAGGTCTGCAGGTGACAGACTCACTTCATAATTATTGATACAGAGAATCCAGGAGTAATCTCAATTATCACAAAACCAAAGTATAATTAAATCCACTCACATAGTGTTGAAAATTAAGAAATATATCAACTTTCCTAGAAAAATCAATAATTTAAGTGCACCTTAAAAGACCCATAAAAACTTTAAAACCTAAAGACAAATTACCTGTTTTTTTAAACGTGATATCTAAAGAAGTTAAAGATAACTGTGGGATCCCATCATAAATGATTTTACTACTTGTTGAATTTACTAACAGATGTTACAGATTTACTACTCAGCAGTAGTACTAGTTAGTCTTAACAAGTTGTTTTTAACAGGAGGCAAAGTGGTATGTCCATTTTTCCAACTAAAACACTTACAAAATGAAATGCACTACCATCACTGTTTCAAGCCTCTATCTCATTTCTTACCTAATAACTAGTAGAAATGGCAATTACTTCAAACTTTCCAAGAAGTTTATCAAGCTACCTGTTCTGTTTTGTTTTTCAAATCTCTGAGTCGATTGCTTTGGAAACCTCAGAATTCAAAAGCAACATTGCTTTGAAATTATCTGAAATGTCTGGATTTTGTAACTGATTTTGTTTCACTTTGGAAGTCACTTTAAAAACTAAGTTACCATATCAAGTTAAATAAAAGTTTATTGTCACAGAATTTCTCATTAATATAATAGTATCTGAATAACAAGTACTCTCAAGCATACTCCCTTGTTTTGTTTTATAACCATTATTAGTTGCAGATAGTCACCTCCTTAGACCAGCAATGTGACCAATGAAAAGACCAATGGGGTATAAGTTGAGAGACAATTTTTCATCATGCCATTAACTTAATCATCTCTGGCCCTTAATATATTGAAAAAGAGAGAGTAATACTAGTTGTTCTCTAAGATTCCTTCTACACTAAAACTATATGATTCAATAATAATTTTGCTGATATTAATATATCTCCTATTCATTAATACAAGAGTGTTCTCTATTAGAAGGAGAAAACCTAAAAGGGGGGAAACATAAATCTGGGAAAAAACAAGGAAAATGGAAGTTTTAAGTAATGTTGAAAAGTTCAAATTCGATTTGAACAGGGATCTAAAAGCTAGTTATATAAATGTGCTTAAATATCCCTTCAAGTAATTTAATTTGTTAATGTGACCTAGCCAAAACATTAGTTGTTTCCAAATTTTGTACTTCAAATATTACAAATATACCAAGTACGATGTAGATGTAAGTGCAGTATAAGTTTAAACTGTTAGAAATTCTAAAACTTACACCACCATGATTTTAACAGCAATATACATATCACTGCATTAACACTAGTCAAGCCTTCGTGTTTCACCTATTAAAATGTCTAAACTAAACTGTAACTTCTTTATAATTTTTTCTTACAAAAACCTATCGATGTAATATTGCTGCCATCTAGTTCCCTGGATACTTACACATATGACTGAAGGCAAACAGCAGGTTTCCTTTCTTTGAGCAATTTGAGTTGTCTATTTTTTGAAATGCTCTTTTTCTTGTGGGACCAAAACTATGTAACTAAACTACTGCAGAGAGGCAATATATTATTAAGGCAAATCTAATCTATCATCCAGATGCAACAAGCCTGGCATTAGTTAGGACTGGCCAGAATAGATGATGGTGTTTTGGTTATTTCTGTTGAATTTATTAACTTGTATACAAAACAGGACCATCATTCAGGCTCTCAATTGTGTTTCTCTCCTCGTTGAGTACTTCTTAATGACCACACAAAATATGAAGTCTAAACATAAAAGTTTTATAACAACTAAATTTATGTCAATATTACTTAAAACAGTTCAAGAAAAGTTTTCCACTAATGTTGCTAAACCATGGATGGATCCCAACACGAGAGTCGTCTGTGGAAGTCTCGTAACAAGAAACCGTTAGTTCCACCACCTAAGTTTCCAATCACTGAGAAGGGTCTGGGACAACTCATCTTCAGGTTCACGGGAGGAGTGGAGCACACCTGCTTTCCTCTGGCAGAGATTAAGCTCCCAGGGACACAAAGGCCAGGGAATCAGACCTGGAGAAGCAAAAAGCTTTAGCTGGACACCCACCAAGCCCCTGGCAACCCAAACACTTTGAGCGATTTACCTCTTGCTGTTACTTCCCAGGCACCTATCGGCATAAGATCTTGCAAAACAGGGGGAGGGGAGGGCTCTGCGGTCCTGGTCCCACGTTAGGAGAGGGGTGTGTACAGTTAACGCCAGAGCCTACGCTTCTGGCCGAGGCAGAGCAGCCCCAAAGAGAGGGGTTGGTGGCTGCTCTCGGACCGCCCCGTTACTCAGTGCATTGCAATGGCGACCGCAAGGCTCCCCAAGCCGCCTGATCTCGGCCCCTTCCCCCTACTGCTCACTGGCTGCTCAGCTTCATGTGACTAAACAAAACCCCCAAGTCTAGTGCCCAGCTCAGCCCCTTTGTGTCCGCTACCGGATCCTCCGACGCCGCCGTGGAAAAGTCCCCCCCTCCCCACCTCCGCCGAGTCCCGCCCCGCGGCGGCGGCCGCCGCTCACCTCAGGCACCGCCGCCCCCCGCGGCCGCCGCCTCCCCGAACCCGGGTCCCGGACTCCTTGTGTAGCACCAACTCCGCCTCCTCGGCCGCCGCCGCCATCTTAGCCTGTGCGGCAAAATGCGTCCTTTTGGATGGTTGGGACCCAGCCTAGGGCGTAGCTCCCCGGGCCCGAGCGCCGAAGGCCGGGTCCCCCAAGTTCCTCCGCCACCCTCAGTCCCGCCGCCGCCACAACCCAGAGGCCCGAAACCCACACAGGTCCCGGCGAATCCGACCAAATAACCCCTGAAACTCACAGTTTGGTGCCGTGTGCGTCAAACCGGGGCGACGTTGGGAGCGCGCGGCGTCCCCGCGTCACACGCCGCTCTGTACGCTACTCGGCTCCAACGGCCCCCCTCCGCTCCCCGCTTTTCGCCTTCGGCCCCGGTTCCCACGGCGCAGGCGCGCTGCTTTCCCGCCTCTTACCGAGCTGCGGGCCGCGGGGGCGGCCAGCGAGGAGCTCTCCGGCGGCTTCGCGCTGGTGGAGCGTCTGGGCCAATTACACCAAAGGGTGCAGCAGAAACAGTGCACCACTGTTCTCGGGTGCCAGAAACCCAACAAGGTCACCTCCCCCAGCGCTGACCTAATCACTCTCAAGGAGGTTCCCGCCCCAAAGTAGGCACGCTCCAAATATGGTGGTGCCCAAACTCTGCAAGACCCAAACACTTAGGCAAGTTTAGGCCCTTTAAGGTGGAACAGACCCATATTTGATTTCCACAATCACGAGAGGGCCACAGTTCCTTTTCTTTCTACTGTTGAGGAAAACAGCTAAAGGACTCGACATTGCTGGTCACAACTGTAGAGTAATAGCAGAAGAAGGTTTCTGGATCTTAAGGGGACCAATTGTTGGGAGATGCTTGATGGACAAGCAGAGCATCAAGTGTAGCATCTCAGTTAACGGAACAGCCTACCCTAAAAGGTTCCCTGGGTTTGGTCCAATTTGATTCTGTGAACATACTTTCTCCCTGCATTACTGAATGTGTTGTGGGTCTCCGAATTAAAGTTATGTAAGAAGCACCCGGTATGCTGGTTACCCTTCAAAGAATTAGTAGGTCCCGAGAGAGTTCTAGAAAACTTTTTAAACAAGTATCCACCTCAGAGTCTGAGGACAGAGTTTCACAGACCACACTTTGAGAAACATTGATTAGGAGCTATTCTCGTTGCTTTTGAACTGAGCAAACATAAAAGTTGCTAACATGTCTGACATGAATCAAAATTTCCTGAGGAATCTACTAGTCCTGCCTTAATAAGTTCTTTGGCTGTTCTGAATCTCTGGGTTCTCAAAAAAAAAAAAAAAGTTTTCATTAGTTAGTTTAGCAGCTATCGTAAAACTCTGCTTTTCCAAACCCTCAAGATGTCATTGGCATTCAGAGGAATACACTGTAATTGCACGTATTTAACAAGAATGAGAAACACTCCCTTTACTATAGGATGGTGACTTCATCATCATTATCAGCAAACATAGATTCCAAACAACAGGTATTTATACTTGCTGAATTAGTTAATAATAATAGCTAACACTTTTGAGTGCTTACTATTTACCAAGCATTGTTCTAATTCATTCAATTTCATTAAAACCTAAAACCTAATGAGGCAAAGAGAGGTTAGGTAATCTTCTCAACGTCACACAGCTCTTTGGACTCTTTCAAAATATAAAATTTTCTTCTTTATTTACACAAATGGGTAAACAGTCAAATGTATATAAATTTTCAGCTAATTTGGGGGGGTTGTCTTTTGGGTTATTTCATCTGTAGAATCCATTAAAATTGGACATTCTCAGTTTACTATTGGACTTACAATAAATAAAATTATAATGTTCTTATAACATATCACTACAAAAGCAGTTACCAACAAAAACTCTGTTGTGAGTGTACACCACTGACTGACTGATGTGCATCAGATCACACCACCAGCAAATAGAACTCAACCATGATCAGGAACTTGTCTCACTAATGAAATTGTTTGTTTATACAAGAATTAAGCAACTAAACTGTAATACTATAGAAATAGTAGTATAAATAATGGTAATAATTGTAATAGTAAAAGTAGTCATGGTTGATGAAATTCTTTATAAACAAAATAGATGTCAAAAAACCTTCTATGAGGGAGAAACCTTGAAAAGGGCAGAAATCTTGAATAAGGTAATGCAAAAAAAAAAAAATGCAGGCAACTAGAAAAATCCAAAGACAGATTATGTGGCTCAAGGCCAAAATATTTAAAGACATTAAAAGGAAAATGCAGTTGAGAATGAAAATCAAGATGTGGAAAACAGTTTGACCCCTGGAGAAAACTCACAAATCACATCTACTCACTGTAATAAAAGAGTGCTCTGACCTGGGGAAGAATCTTTGAAAACAAAAAGGAAAGAAAGGAAAAGCCAGACTGGCTATTGTTAAAGTGTTAAAACTTGACATTATTAGCAAAGTATATGAATCTATTAGTTTTTCCAGTGAATGGGGTTACCCAATAAAAGATACAAAGTAAACTGTGGTCTCAAATGACCTAATCAAAAAGAAAATGCAATTTCATGTTGGATAAAAATGGTTAATTCTCCACATCCCAATACTTCTGAATTGCAGGCAAAAAGAAGAAAAAGAAACGTTGATTAATCTACTATCCTAGTTACAGCAGAAATTAACACAGCATTGTAAATCAACTATACTTCAATTAAAATAAAAACCTACTATCCTAGTAATAAAGTCAAGTCCAAGTTTGGATTTATCTTAGGGCCTCACCCGAAGAGGACCCACCTCTGAGTACCAAAATTGTTAAGACAGTCTCATTTGTGGAATTTCAAATATTATGACGTGTGTTAATTAGGGTGGAGGTCAGAGGATGTTTGGCATGGAGAGAGGTGAAGAGAGTAAACAGAGATCAAGCCTTATATTTATTTTTGTCTCACAGTAACCCCAGCACAGAGACTTTTACATGTAAAGTATGCAGTAAATAATTTTGTTCAATTCAACCAACATTCACCAATTGCCTATACCATGCAAGGCACTGTACTAGGCACTGTCAGCAAAAAAAAAAAAAAAGAATAAGACAGTTCCTTGCACATATTCAATAAATATTAGTTGAGTAGATGAGGAGCTGTTATAGTCCAATAAAAGAACTACACAAAAGGATATAATCAACTCTCAATTTACCAGGGAATGGGGGAGATGAGGAAATAGATAATAATGATTTCAAAATCATTGAAACAAAATTTCATAAAACATGATACAAAATAAGTTTCATATACACATATTTAGTAAAAATTATATCCAATATTTAGGAACACATTTACTACTCTAACTCATCGGCATATCAGAAGTAGAACATGAGTATAGACTTGTTCACAGAACATATGTAAAGAAAGGAAACGGTGGGCTAGGGAAACAGATAAAAAAAAAATATTTAAGGAATGAGTAGAGCCAGCCAAGAAAATTAAAAAATGGAGGAACAGAGGGTTATGAGAAGATTTAGGCAAGAGTGCAGCCTCACAGAAGCCAAGGAAGTATTGGTAACAGCTTAACTACTATGACAAATAACTTCAAATATCAATGGATTAACACAGTAAAATTTCACTTCTTATTCACATCACACTCCACTGAAGTTAGTGGGAAGGGGAAGGGAAGCCTCAAAGCAGTTACTCAAGTACCTAGGGTCCTTCTGTCATCTGGCTTTGCCATCCCCTAAGGTCTTAGTGTCTTCTATTGGATCCCCTGGAAAGAGAGACAGCACACATGGAGAATCGTGAGTGCAGTAAGTGGAAGTGGCCAAGCCCAGAAGTGGCACACATCACTTCTCACTTTCTATTAGTCAGCATCTAGTCACGTGGCTCCACTTAACTGCAGGCAAAGGCTGGGAAATGTAGTTGGGCTGTAGGCCCTGGAGGAAAAGGAAATGGGACTGGTGAGCACAAAGCAGGGTCTCTGCACATCCTGAGTAAATGCAGCAGAGAGGTTATATAAGTAAGCGGAGTGCACTGGGTGTGCAAGATCATTGGTGACCTTGGTAAGAGCAAGGTCAGAGGAGTGGCTCAGCCTACTGCAGTGAGTTCAGGAAAAAATGAAAAGAAGGGGAAATAGGAACAGTCTGAGCAGCCGTGGAAACCTGACAAGATCAATTGCCTAGACTTACAAGGCTGAGAGACTAATCTCATACTATAGGTAGATGCCACTGCTTAAGGATTCTTGGCAACTAACTAGCCAGCCTTCTCCTGCTTAGAAGAAAGCCCTCTCTAGGCCTTCATCAAACTTTCACCCACATTAAACTTGAGAAATGTCTTTATTGTTTATTTTTTCTAGAGTGAAAGATTCCAGATGTTCCAGAATATTTGCTTGAGATCCATCCAAGGAAAAAAGGCATCTGTAATTTCAGCCATCCCATGTGTTTTACTAAAGAAAATGAACATAAAATAGTAAGCCAAAGTATTGCATTATATGTATTGATTTCCTTTGTAATCAATAACTGGGAGATGTAATTGTACAAATGTGTTCCTTTAGCCACATGGCAATAATTAGAAATTGAACTTTGATATTTCTAGTTTAATTGTAAATGAAATTAAATGTCTTCAAAATGAACATTAAAATCTCTATCATGTATCATTTACTTAAATTTTCTAAATATGTTGTAAGAAGGGAAAGAATGGTGCTTGCAACCTGTAAAAAAATAGATTTAGGAAACATTTAGTTCAAAGTAGAAATACAGATCTAAAAATATAACATGATAGTATCTTTATTTTTCTTATCCATTTCTCTTTTTATTGCAAGGCATTAAAATCTCTCTTACAAATTCTCGTTCAGATTCGTTCCTGAGTGCCATACTTCACCCTCAACGTAGAATGGCTGTGGTCTCCAGGCATACCTGAAAGATGCCCTGAGATGTAGAGCCATCCTCTCTTCTAATATTCATGTGGTACCTACAATATTCCAAGCATTATACTGGGCCCTGTGGAAGATGTGAATATAAATAGAACACACTCAGCTCTCAAATACTTTATGGTTAAATAGATCAAAAGTCACATGCTCAAAGTGCTATTTGTATTTTAAAGTTGACAAAGAAAGAGGTCAGTTTATTGTTCAACTAATGCTTCACGAGGTGATAATGCTGTGGAGTCATTTCCTCTAGAGTTTAGCTCTTAGCTTTGCAGTTTGAGAATCAGACTAGAATTGATCAAGCTTGGATGCATGAAACATATAAAAGACTAATGTATAAATCACATGGTGATATATTAATTTACAGTAAAAGTTGTGACTGCCAAGCATAATGGAATACTCAGGCAGATTGGTCAACATATTCTTTCCCCTGTAGAGAAGGGTTCCAGGAACACCAATTACTTGTTCAATGAGCATGGAATTATATGAAAATGATCTTAACAGATGGTGTTATGAAACTTTGATAGCAAACTGTACTCTGCCATGAAGATGTACCTGTCAAGGGAACTTGAACCCTTAGTTTGCTCTCACAGGGAAATAACTGGTATTTTCCTTAAAGATATATAGCAATATATTAGAAGCACAAAAATATGAAACATTTTATAATCTATATTTCATCAACTCTGTAACACTTTTTAAAAAATGATTGTAACATCTCTGAAACCGAGGCGTGTTTTAAAAATTAGAGTTTGTAACTGGCATTTTTTTCTTGCTGAGGGGTACATGTAACAACGGCACACCTTTCAATGAGTGATATCTTAGAATAACTGCCTGACACTTTTAGAAATTCCCCTAACTCTGTTTTGGTAAATCGACTTTCACAAACTTAGTTGTTGCCCCAGTATATCATAGCTCACAGTCTAAGTTCAAAAACTATGTCAAAGTTTAATCTCCTCAGTTCATACTCTGATCAGGCTGAAGTTCCCAAGGGATACAGAACATTGGAGGATATAGTTCATACACAAGTGCATTCTTTCCTCCTAAAGTAACCCGGAAGTAACCTTCACTGGGCCTGTCACCACTTTTTACTGCAGGACCCTTGAAACTCCTGCAAAGTTCCTTGAAAGAGTCTCACGTATACTCAGAAAGAGGTCCTACCAGCTACCTCATTACTCCTCTGATATGACGAAGTATCTTCAGCAGCTACTGGTGAGCCTTCTGCTGGAAATGACTGCCTTCCACATGGCGCCACCATTTTTGGCCAGGCACCTCCATAGTCATAGCTGATGATGTGCATCTGGAATACACATTGGTTGGTACTAAGGCAGTACTGAGGGCCCTAGTCTTGTATTTGTGGGCCTGCATCAGCCTATGTCTAATCCTTCTGCACAGAGTATCACCTTTTTCAATCTCTCTGCCCAGAGAGGGTCTTTCTGGAATTCCTCGTTCCTACTTCACACAAAGGGCATTTATAGGCTACTGGGTCCTAAATATTAAGTCCCTGCCCTCAAGGAGCTTACAGTCTAATGGAGGGAGATAAAGAAAGAAAAAGACCATTGTTCTGTGTGTGATAAGCGCTAGACAGGAGTTAGTATGAGGAGGGCCTTGGAAACACGGAGGAGGAGGACCTAAGTTAGTCTGGGGGACCAAGGAAGGCTTCCTGGAGAAGGCTTTCTCTGCCTAGGGCCATCTTCCTACTCCATCTGGGCTACATTCTTCAAGTTTCAGTTAAGTATCCCTCAGAGAAGCTTTCCCCCGCCCCCTTACCTCACACTCACATCTAGTACACATGTTTTCCCTTTGTTATACTGGTCTTATGTGTATAGTAAAACCCACTACAACTGAACAAATCTGGCCCAAAAATTCAGTTTCATAAATTACAAGGTCATATTAGGAGGTTTACGAAATGACTGGAGTAATCCTACATAGTTTGCTTGCTAGAGTTCCAGGGGTCTGGCTGCGTAATCAGAATCTATCCTGGTCTCCTGGTTAGAGTTTGAAGCAATCTGCTGGTACTTGACTGTTCCAGCTAAAACGTGCTGGGAATGATTCTAGGTCCTATGACTAGCTGGGAATTCCAGGATCATACCACAAAGTCCAGTTACTTGGTATCCATTTCATCTGCCTAATCCAAGAAGATTGGGTTGCGAGAATAATGCAGAATTATTCTGGGAATGCAGAATCCCACTTCTTCCATTTCACCTTGGCTCTCTCCATCCCAAGTCAAGAACTTTAGCCCACTGCATTGGAAAATGGGAACTGGGCAGAGGACAGGATTAATGGCTGGAATCATTATAGTTGGTTTTGCATTATCAGGAATACGATTTTCCTATATGTTATTTTCTACATCATTGTAGATTTGGATTTAACTATAATTACTTGCTTAATGTCCACCTCCTCCTCTAGACTATATAGAACATGAGGGTGTATTAGATGTTCATATTATATTCCTTACTCATAATACAGTTCTTAAGTCATATTAGTTGCTTAATAAATATTTATTGAACTGAATTGATGTTACATCTAAACTGGGATCTAAAAACTTATAAAAGCTAGCTGGGGGGAAGGAATTGAGGGAAAGTATCCTATGCAGAGGGAGCAACATGAAAAAAGCCTAAGGAGAGCAAGTGTGTGTGGCATGTTTGGAGAATTGTAAGTAATTCATATGGCAAATCATATAGCACACGAGTGGAGAGTGGGGAGTAGTAAGTATTGAAAATGGAAGGGGAAGCAGTAGTTGGATCTCAAAGAACAAGAACTTGGACTTTATCCTAAAGACAATGGGAAGCCATTGATGGATTTTTTCAAAAGAAATTATATGATTAGATTTGCATTTTAGAAAGATCTACAGTGTGAGAAATTTACTGAAGGGAGTAAAACTGGATGCAGGGAGAGACTGGAATGTTTTGAGGATAGACCGTGATGCCTGCATAAGCACGACATATGTTAAAGAAAACTGCCCTGCTCTCAGCCCGCATGAAGAGGTGGTCCTTAGCAGCCCTGCTTTGTACTTTGCAAACCTCCTTCCACAAACACTCAGCTGCAGCTAACTGGATCATGGATGGGAACCTGATCCAAAGAAAACCAATTCGTAGGCTGGCAAGTGGTCTATGACATAACTGTCATGGAAAATAGTACTCAAGACACTGTGGCATTATAATAGACAAATAGATCAATGGAAGAGAATAGAAGGTCCAAGATACAGACCCACAAATGCAAGGTCAATTAATTTTTGGCCAAGCTGAAAAGGTAATTCAGTGGAGAAAGAGTAGACTTTTCAACAAATGATACTGGAAAAATTGATTATCCATATGGAAAAATCAAACTTTGATCCATATATAAAAATTAACTCAAGGGCTTCCCTGATGGCGCAGTGGTTGAGAGTCCGCCTGCCGATGCAGGGGACACAGGTTCGTGCCCCGGTCTGGGGGGATCCCACATGACGCGGAGCGGCTGGGCCTGTGCGTCCGGAGCCTGTGCTCTACAACGGGAGAGGCCACGACAGTGAGAGGCCCATGTAACGCAAAAAAAAAAAAAAAAAAAAATTAACTCAAGACGAATCATAGAAATAATATAAAATATAATCTGAAAACCTTTTAGGAGAAGAACTTTGTGAGCTAGTGTTGGGCAAGGTTTTCTGGAATATGACACCAAAATCATGATTCATGAAAGAAAAAATTGATAAAATGGACTTCATCAAAGTTAAATTTTTTTTCACTCTTCAAAAGACTCTGTTAAGAGAATGAAAAGACAACCCACAAACGGGAGAAATTACCTGAAAATCATGTAATTGATAAAGAACTTATATCCATATAAAGAATTCTCAAAATTCAATAATTAAACAAATAACCTGGTTAAAACTGGGCAAAATAATTAACAAGTACTTCACCAAAGAAGATATACTGATGTCAAGTAAGCACAGAAAAATGCTCATTAACCATCAGGGAAATGCAAATTAAAACCACAGTGAGCTATCACTACACATGTGTGAGAATGGCTAAAATTAGCAAGACTGACCATGCCAAGCATTCGGCAGGTTGTATAGAAACTGGAACTCTACTACACTGTTTGTGGAAATGTAAAATGCTACAACAACCTTGGAAAAAAACTTGGCGGTTTCTTTAAAATGTTAAAAAATATGATTTATCCCTTTCGCTTCTGGGTATTTACCCAATATAAAAGAAATATACATCCACACAAAGACTTGTACGAAAACGTTCATAGCAGCTTTATTTATAACAGCCTAAAACTGGAAACACTCCAAATGCCCATCAGTAGATGAATATATAAGGCCAGCCCCCAAAAGGAATACTTACTGTATGATTCTCTTTATATGAAACTCTAGAAAATGCAAATTAACCTACAGTGGCCCCCCCAAAAAAAACAGATCAGTGGTTGCCTATTGTGGAGTAGGAAAAAGAGACAGGAGTAGGGGTAAGGGATTACAGAGGGGCACAAAGATATGTTTGGGGGTGAAGGTATGTTCATTATCTTGAATGTAATGGTATCTTCTGAGGTATAGCTAGATGTAAAAATTCATCAAACTGTACACTTTAAATATACACGGTTTGTTTCAATGAAAGAGTTTCAATAAAGAGCTTCAATAAAACTCTTTTAAAAAATTTTAAAAGAGAGCGATAATGGAAAGAGTGAGCTCCTTGAAGGGGTAGAATAGTAGGCTACTAAGATTAGACTTGGACAAGGAGAGGTAACCCTTCTATTTGACAGGTTTCTACACGGGGTGTCAGGCAGATGAGATTATTTCTTTTGCTTAGGTGCTGTCCGTTTTCTCCATAAAATTGGCAGCAGTCTTTCTTTCTGCACAAAGTGATCTGAAGGAGGTAGTCAGAAGGCTTGTGGGTAGCGGAGCAACTTTGAAACAGCTGCTGCATAGAGTGGGTCAGCCCCAACCCTTTGCATTTGGGCAGCATTGGGGTTTCTCTTGATATTGGAAACCAAGAATCCATAGTGACACCACTTCCGTATCATTATGTAATTTTCTCTAGCACAAATCAGCAGTACAAATGAAGGGAGGGTCAGTCCTCTCACTTCTTTGAACACGTCTTATCTTCGAGAAACTTCTTTAACCTTTTTTTTTCTTTTTTTTCTCTTTAATCTTTTGAGCGCTTAGATTTCTACGGCATCTGCTTCACCATTTTGCCAGACATGTGGAGACTTTTTTTCATTTATTCATTCATTCATCCAATAAATATCTATTGAGCCCCTTTGACTCAGGTGTCAGCTGCTAATGGCACTGAATACACAGTAGTCTAAATATATATGGTCCCTGCTTTCAGGCTTCCATGCCTGAATAAGCAACTTGCTCTTCCAGACTCCACCCTGATCCATTGCAGACATCAGGGCACCAGACACTTCCCAAGTATAGGTCACCCCTGGGACTCATACAGATCACTTGGCCACCCACCATCAAGGTGGCTCCCTTGCATGTTCTATTTTCATACTGGACCCATGTTATATTCCTCCTTTCGAGTGTGTATTGTGAGCTGGGAAAAGTATGTGGCCAACATTGAATTCCTAAGATCTATAACTAGGGACCCAAGGGCAAAAGGAAATGAGCACAGCCGTCTAGTACACTGTCAGTGAGAACTTTAGGTAATTTTTTCCCTTAAAATTCAATAAACCTTCACAATGATCTTCCATAAAAGATGAAGGCTAGGGGACTTCCCTGGTGGCGCAGTGGTTAAGAATCCGCCTGCCAGCGCAGGGGACACGGGTTTGAGCCCTGGTCTGGGAAGATCCCACATGCTGCGAAGCAACTAAGCCCGTGCATCACAACTACTGAGCCTGCGCTCGAGCCCGTGAGCCACAACTACTGAAGCCCGTGCGTGGAAAGCCCGTGCTCCACAACAAGAGAAGCCACCGCAATGCGAAGCCCGTGCACCACAGCAAAGAGTAGCCCCTGATCGCTGCAACTAAAAGAAAGCCTGTGCACAGCAACGAAGACCCAACGCAGCCATGAATAAATAAATAAATAAATTTATTAAAAAAAAAAAAGATGAAGGCTAAACTGCTTGTCTCACTCAGTTTGGATAACAGATTATTAAGAAATCTTTACATATTAAATGATGTGGCACTACTACATCAAATGGAAGTAACATTATTTCTTTATCCTTTTAAAAGAGAGCTACCAGATGAAAAAAGTTAAATACACACAAGTGTGTATTTATATATATGGAATGTTGAGTTAGGAATCACATTATTTTTGCTCTAAGGGAAGATAGAAAAGTACGAGTTTTTTTTCTACCTTTCTAAGTCTGTTTTGAATAGTGTAAGAAATTCCATATGAGATTACAATTTTGGGCCAGAAGCCAGCGAACAGTGTCATCTAGCTGACTGTCAGTGTTCAGTCTGTGAGGACACCACCAGAAGAGACAGCTAAACAGTAATAAAAGGGGGAAATGGGGTATAAAAAAATATATGCATGTTCTTTCCTCTACTGTGGTTGTGATCCAAAAATTTAAAATAAAAAATATGCACAAATGCATAAGGGATGTTTCTTTTAGTGAAAAGGGGAAAAACAGATCCCTGAGGGTTGGGAATAGAAATTGATGAGTTTGGCAGTGGGCTTTGGAAAAGAGCAGTGATAGCCAACCTGACTAATAAGAAAAAAATGTTGCAAAGAAGCACTAGTACCAAAAAAGCAACAATTTTTGAATTGTGCAGAAAAACAAAATGGTCTTGTAATAGCCCCCGAGGGAAGCTTTCTGTGACAAAGAAATTTTCCTAAGTAACAAAATGGAAAAAGGAGACTTTGCCTGCAAGTTCCCTTAAGAGATAAAGTATTAATCTCTCTATCCCTATGGGTAATAACGGATTTTTTTTATAGGAAAAGTGATCATGTGCAAGATATTTCCCTAAATCACAGGTCAATGCATTTTACTTTCCATGTAGCCATCCATGATAAGAAATCTGGCTGGAGATTCCAGGATGATCACTATTCATAATCAAGTATAAAGGTTACATCTAGCCAACTATTAATATTTTGCCTGCAAACATGTTGCCAGAAGAAATTGCTGAAATGATCACCAAAAATAAGAGAAGATTCATGAATTTATTGTAATTTGATCAAGCCCCCTCCCCCCAATGAAAAAGATTTGTTTTGGAATTCATAATTTCCCCCAGCTTTTTGGAGCCTTAACTGTTGAGACAGGAAATTCTTAGAGCTTATTACTATGTGTGTATTTTTATTTAGATAAATAATCAGAGAATACTTATATAAATAACTTTAAGTCATTCTTAAGACAGATTACTTTTGTGAATTATCTATAGTGACTTGTGAAGAATTTCCCCTCCTCCCAAAGACAACTCACTCTTCTCACCTCACTCATTCCTTTTGTGTCTAGAAGGACTGACCAACAGAGCATTCATGCAAATCTTCACGAAAACGGTTTTTCTCAGTTGAGCTTTTGATAGGTACTTGGCATCTATGAGTTCATGATTTTACTCTCTGTAAAGCGCCCGAGCATAGCATGTCTATCTTGCTGTGATAGTCAGCCAGTTTTGGGGCTGCACCACCATCAGACTGATTCAATCAACTTTTATCTATCATGTTCCTACTGGATGCTGGGAATCACACTGGTTCATGACACTGGGCATGATTCTATGAACAAGATTATCAAGGTCCCTGTCCTCATAAAGCTCACATACCAGAATGCTGACTACAGTCCAAAACTAGGAAACCACTCTGGGCACTTCAAGCCAAGGATTCTTAGGTATTCCCATGAATCAGTGGGATAAGAACTGTAAGGAAGGGAAAAATAGAATTAGGGTATTGATCCCAAGAGAGACTTCCTGCTTAGGAAACCAGAGTTTAATCAAGCAGGCAGCCTTAGGTGAGGGAATGAAGGAAAAACTTATTGTTTTGAAGGTAGGGAGGGCAACTCTGTGGGGACTCAGAGTAAAGCATTCTTGGAGCAAGAGCAGGCTATTGCTTATGTGCTATGATTTGAGATGAATTGGGAAAGCTGCCAGTTCAAAAATGTCTCTTCCACAGATGTCTGTAAAATGTGAATGTTTACTTCTCTTGGGAGAGATGGCAGTTAAAGGAATGGACTTTGGAATCAGGCAGACTTGTTTGTGAATTGCAGCTCTGCAACTTAATAACTATGTGACTTTGGAGAAGTTACTTTTCTCTCTTAGCCTCAGTTTCCTTATCTACGAAATGGGGATAATTATGCACCCTCATAGGATTTTTATAAGGCTTAAAAGAGTTATTATAAATCAAGCACTAGCACAGGTGCCCAGAAATAGTAAATATTCAATAAGTGATAGATATTCTTAATATTATTTATACCTATTGATTCACTCATTCATTCATTCAACTAACATTCATTGAACTCCCACTGTGTGTCAGGTATTGTGCTGGTCATGATGAAACAGGGAAGATAATCATGGAAGCAACTGACTAGTAAATTGTGAAAGGTGCCCTAAGAGACAGTAATAGAAAAAAAAAGTAAAAGAAAAAAACTCCATTTTTTTTTCTTTTTCCAAAAGAAGAAAAAGAAAGGAGAACATTCTTGGAAGATAGAACAAAAAAGGCTCAGTGTGTGAAAACGTTTTAGATCCATTTCTTCCTAGAAACTGAGATGTAGATGGTAGAAATTGGACCATTGATATAAGAGGTTACTTTATCCTAAAAACACTGTGTTCCTTTGACTTCTGTGACGCTGCACTCTCCTGGTTTTTCCGCATTGTCTCTGGTAAGTCCATCTCAGTCTCCTTTGTGGGGTCTTTCTCCTTTACCATTGTATGTTGGAGTTACTGAAGATTGTCTGAGATGCTTTTCTTACTCCATATGCTCTCCTTAAGCATCTCATTCATTATCAATAATTTTAGGGAGGTTTAAGTTACTATCTAAATGATAAATCCCAAATTTTTATATCCATCAGATCTCTCTTACAAACTCATCCTATTTCCAGCTGACTCATACTTCCAGTTATTTAGTGAATGTCTTCACTCGGTTGTCTTAAGAACACCTCAAAATTAGAATGTCCCGAACTAGCTTGACTCCTTTCCAAAGGCCCTTCCAGTGCATCCTCTCAAGTGCCGTCCAAGTTAAAAACCTGGCAGTCATTCCTGACTCCACCTCCATCATCACGTCATCAGATCTCTTCCTTCTACCTCTTAGATATGGATGTCTCACGTCTGTTTGTTTCACGGTGTTCATTGCCACCACCATAGTCCACCTTGACTTTCACATTGTCTCCTCACATTTAGTCTACTGCTTTCCCACCTAATCCAGTGTCCACAGAGCAGCCAGAAAACGCAAATCCATCCAGGTCACTACCTTATTTAAAACCCTTCAAAGCCTTCCCACTGCCCTTAGGAAAAATTCCAAACTCTTTACCAAGCTGTCTGCTTATCATTCTCCTATTTCCAGTCATTCTAAAACTTTCTTTTCCCAGGACAACTCTATCCAGGCTATTGCTTACCTCATACGTTTTCCCACTTGTTCCCTGTGTCTGGAATGCTTTGCTCTCCTTCTTTTCACCTAACTATACTTAGTCATTCTTAAGGTCTCACTTAGAAGTCACTTCCTCATTGAAACCTTCACAACCCCTCACTCTGGTCCCAAAAGCCATGGGTAAGGGGGAAAGAAGAAGGGATGGGAAGAAAAAAATATGACCAAATTTGCACTGTGAAAATCACTGTGGATGATGTGTGGAGAACAGATAGGAAATAGGAGAGAATGGTTGTTTCCAGTCGTTGAAACGGTAAGAAAGCTATTGCAGAGGTCTTGTTGAGAGATGATGTTAGCTTGGATCAGGGAGGTGGTAATAGAAATGGAGAGAAGGTAATGTTGTCCGAGATATTTTGGACATGAAATCAATAGGCTTTGATATTACATCGTATTAGGAGAGTGATGCCACCTTACTCCTCTGGTTTTCATGAAGAGGCATTTTCCTTAAAATTCCTGGCTTCTTGCCTCATCTCATATTCTTTTCGCATGATGGATGAGTTTGGGAGAGTAACTGGGCTTTCAAGATTCAGCCCTTCCTCTCTTCTCTTTAAGACTGGCCCGCCTACAGGGAGCATGTGCTCTGGGGTCTGCAGAGGGATCAAGTTTTTTGATAAAGAGCCTGTCCTTGTAAGTAGAGGGCTCTGGTGGTCTGATGCTATCAGGGACAGCGTAGGTAAATCCTCCTAAAGCTGGGGTTTGGAGTTACGAAACTCATTTTTGCCACACGCCTGCATCACGCTATTCAACCTGGCCTTCATCAGTAGGAAAGCTGACACATTGATCTGTATTTTCCTCACTCTTAATTTACTTGCTAATTTACTCAGAGCTCAGGTGGGGGTTGGAGGAGGGAGGAGAAAATGAACAGTGATGACTTCTAGATTTCCAGCTTATACAACTGCATGGATTATGGTGTCATTCTCTTCCCTCCTTCCTTTTTCTTTTTTTCAAATGGGGCAGTCAGAACTCACAAATTCAGAATTTGGGACATGTTGAGTTTGAGATAACTTTGAGATGTGCTGTGGCAATGTCAAGTTGGCAATTGTATATACAGATCTGGGGCTCAAGGATGCAGCCTGGGCTGGAGATAGAAATTTGGGAGCTATCAGCAAGTGGACCACCATCATGGGTTAGGATGAACTCAACTGGGGGGGTATTATAGAGAAGGGAAGGAGGTTAGACCTGAGCTTCAATGAACTACAATGTTAAATAGCCAGTTTGAGGAGGATGAGTCTGAGAATGTAGGCCAGTTTGCTGATACTAGAATAGATCCAGAGGTCAGAGAGGAAGGGTTTAGAAGATGAGCAATGAGGGAGGGGCTGAATGAGGGGCAAGAAAATACATAACATTATGAGGAAAATGGTACATAAAAGATACAAGGCCAAGGGTGGGCTTATACTTTGGGCATTGACAAATGAACACAGGATTCTGATTTAATCTCACATCTTGTAATAATTTAATTATTTATAATTATTTGTATAATGCTGGCTTTGCCTCCAGATAGAGACCTTATTTTTTTTAATTGAAGTATATTTGATGTGCAATATTATATAAGTTACAGGTGTAAAATATAGTGATTCATAATTTTTCAAGGTTATATTCCACTTAGGTTAGTATAAAATATTGGCTATATTTCCTATGTTGTACGATATATCCTTATAGCTTATCTTACACATGATAGTTTGTATGTCTTAATCCCCTACCCCTATATTGCCCCTCCCCCCTTCTCTCTCTAGTAACCACTAGTTTGTTCTCCATGTCTATGAATCTGTTTCTTTTCTGTTACATTCACTAGTTTGTTGTATTTTTTAGATTCCACATGTAAGTGCAGTGTCATACAGTGTTTGTCTTTTCTCTGTCTGACTTATTTCACTTAGCTCAATACCCTCCAAGTCCTTCCATGTTATTGCAAATGGCAAAATTTAATTTTTTTAATGACTGAGTAGTATTCCATTATATATATAACGCATCGTCTTTATCCATTCATCTTTTGATGGGCATGTAGGTTGCTTCCATCCAGATAGAGAGACTTTGAAAGACTGTCACTTTTGGTCACTGCTGAATCCTCAGCCGTATCCATCAACACAATTCCTGAAACAAAATAAGGACTCAAGATCCTTTGACTTCCTACTTCTATATTAATGGTTAAATGGACCAAAGAAAGAGAAGCCTAATAGCATTTCTTAGGTTAAGCTCTAACTACTGTCACAAAGAGAGAGGAGTGGTAGTGAGAAGAAATATATATTTGTTACTCACTTCATTCCATACTAACAAAATGTGTTTTCTTACCCATTATTATTAGCCAGAGCTCCTCTTTTTTAGTGTTATAATTAGTTGATTGCATGGAACTCCTCATCAAATAATTTTTAAAAATGTTCAGACTTCCCAAAATATATCTGGCTTACAAAATTATAATTTCGACTATGTTAAAATTTGCATTTAAAAAGTCTGGAAGGAAATGTGATAATATGTTCATAGTAGTATGAGAGTGATTTTTACCCTTTAGATCTAATTTCTAAATAGTCTAGATATTTTATTTGTTAGTATTTTAAAGAAGTTTTTATATTTTGTGGATATTAATTTTCTGTTGATTGTATATGGTAAATATTTTATCACAATTTGTTACTTCTTTTAACTGTGCTTTATTTTTAACCGCTTTGTGGAGGTATGATTTGCATACCACAACATTAACCTATGCTAAATATACAATTGAATGGGTTTTAAAAATTTTATATAGTTTCACAGACATCAGTACCACCAAGTTTTAGAACACTTTTCTCACTAGAAAAAGTTCCATTGTGCCCATTTGTATCAACTTCCTCTCCCACTCTCAGCCCCAGAAAATTGCAAATCTACTTTCTACAGTTTTGTCCTCTCTAAATTTTCATATAAATGGCATCTTACAATAAATAATCTTTTGTCTATGGCTTACTTCAATTAGCACGATATTTGTGAGATTCATCTATGTTGTTAAATATATAGTTTGTTCCTTTTTATTGCTGAGTTTTTTAATTTATTTATTGTATGGATATACCATAGTTGTTTATATATTACATTTGATGTTGTAATATACATATTACATTACAAGTTGATGGACAGTTGGGTTATTCTCAGTTTTGGGCTATTATAAAAGGAATTTTGTGAGGGCATATATATTCATTTATTTGGGGTAGATACATAGGAGTGGATTTTCTGGTTTATATGGTAACTTTATATAAACTGCTAAATTGTTCCAAAGTGGCTGTAACAATGTGTGAGGGTTCCAGTTTTTTCAAATCCAACACTTTGTATTGTCAGTCTTCTATTTCAGCCATTCTAATGAGTGTGTAGCAGTACATCATTGTGATATTAATTTGCACTTATCTAATGACTAATGGTGCTGGGCATCTTTTCATGTGCTTATTTAATCTGTTTTTTTTTTTTTTTTTTTTGGCGTTAGCGGGCCTCTCACTGTTGTGGCCTCTCCCGTTGCGGAGCACAGGCTCCGGACGCGCAGGCTCAGCGGCCATGGCTCACGGGCCCAGCCGCTCCGCGGCACGTGGGATCTTCCCGGACCGGGCCTGCATCGGCAGGCGGACTCCCAACTGCTGTGCCACAAGGGAAGCCCTGTACATCTTCTTGAGTGAAGTGACTATTCAAATCTTTCGCCAATGTATTGTGTTGAGTTGTCTTAGTTGTTGAGTTGTTAGAATTCCTTATGTATTCTGGATACAACTCCTATATGAAATATATGCCTTGCAAATAATTTCTCTCAGTCTATGGCTTGTCTTTTTATTTTTTAAATGGTGTCCTGAGAACAGCAAAATTTTAAAATTTTGATAAAGTGAAATTTATCAATTTAAAAATTTTATTACTTGTGCTTTTTGTGTCACACCTAGGAAATTATCGCTTACCCAAGGTTGCACATTTTTTTCCCATGTTTTCTTCTAAAAGTTCCATAGCTTTAGCTCTTACATTTAGGTCTATTATATATTATAGACTGATATATTTTGAGCTAATTTTTTTTGTGTGCATGAGTGAAGTAAGGACCAATTTTTTTTTGTTTGCATAAAGATGTCCAATTATACTAGTACCATTATTTGAAAAAAAAATAAAGTTCTTTCTGGCTGATTTAGCTCAGCACCTTTGTAAAAAAAATCAGTTAATCTTAGGTCTAATTCTGGACTTTCTAGTTTGTTTCATTGATCTGTATGTCTATCCTTCTGCCAAAACCTGATTGTTTTGATTACTATAGCTTTATAGTATCACCTGAAATAAGGTGTGAAAGTCCTCCAGCATGTTTTTTCTTTTTCAAAATTGTTTTGGCTATTCTAGTTTCTTTGCAATTTCACATAAATTTTAGGATCAGCTTCAATTTCTACTAAAAAAAAAGAGCCTCCTGAGATTTTGTAAATATTGCATGGAATCTATAGATCAGTTTGGAAAGAATTGCCATCTCAACAATATTTGCTCTTCCAATTCTTGAACATTGTATAGCTCTCCATCTGTTTAGGTATCTGTGGGCATTATTTTTATTATCAGAAAAAAATCAACAACACTTTTGAAAATAGTTTATTTTTTATCAGTACCATATAATCTTAAAGGAGAATGGATTTCTCCTATAGCTACTAGTTATAGGTAAATGTGTCATAGGCATGTTGGGGGCTGCTCTCATAGAAGTGCTCTGAGCTCTTCAGAATATTGCTGACACTGGTGGTTTATCATGGAAGAAAGAGATGCAGTGAGAGTGTGGTGTGTGGGCTGCAGAGGTCAATGGGTCAAAATCATTCTCAACTGTTCTTTACCACTTGTTTAAGATACTTATAAGAAAGGGTCAATTACTTTGTCCTTCATCATCAATACTAAATATATAATCTTATAGAAAATAAGTGCTCAAGTACTGAATAGTTTTCAGTTATTGAAAGATCATTAGAAAATTCTGGAAAAATTGTTTATGACAGCATTTTTTTTTTTTTTTTTTTTTTTTTTTTGCGGTACGCGGGCCTCTCACTGCTGTGGCCTCTCCCGTTGCGGAGCACATGCTCGGGATGCGCAGGCTCAGCGGCCATGGCTCACGGGCCCAGCCGCTCCGCGGCATGCAGGATCTTCCCGGACCGGGGCACGAACTCATGTCCCCCACATCAGCAGGCGGACTCTCAACCACTGCGCCACCAGGGAAGCCCTATGACAGCATTTTTAATACATGAAGAATAACAGGTGAAAATATTGCTTTTTTTTTTATAGATCATTGTTTATTTTAAGACTTTTCTTGCTGAATTTTATTGATAAAGTAAATTATCTTAAAATGAATGTACTTATCCAAACCAGATAGTTTACATAAATTTTAAAATGTCACTCAAATATCAATTCCAAAATAAGTAAATAATAAATACCGTAAACCTACTGGAAGACTTTAAGAAATACTGTTGTCTGTTAATATTGAAAAATTGAAAAATACTGGATGAATAAAGTAGCTTTAATAAATGAAACAGCAACAACAGCAAACCTTCCTTATATGGAGTGAAAAACATTTTTTCTTTAAAATTTTTCTATTTGAGGAAGCAAAATACATTTGCACTAAGGTATAGTAAACTAAAGAAAAAGAGCAAGCAGTAGCCTGCAGAAACTAAAATGTAACACTCTGTAGCTCCAATTACAGAACTGCAGAATGAAAGAGAAATAAATGAGACACAACAAATATAAACACTTTATATCTCTTACATTCTTGTTATCAGCTTCATTTATAAAGAAAACATGAAAAGAGTTTGCAGTAAAAAAGGAAAAAGATATAAAGCTAACCCAACTACATTCATAAATCAATAAAACTTCCTCAAATATAAATGGACACATTTCAAAAAAATCAACAATTATAATACTACTCATAGTAGAGCTTATTAAGATTAAACTATTTCTGCATATTTAATAATTTATTCAACATTATAGGGGATTTACTAATAGCCCAATGGTAACTAACATTTATAGGAGAAAAGAAATTTTATACATAGAAAGGAGAGAGAAAAATGGTTAGATAGATAGATATAAACAAATACAACACTTGTACTAGGCATTTTTTTCCCACTGTATTTTGTCTCTCTGAAGGGAACTACAGATCATTTAGTGGGCACATAAAAAGTTTTTGAATGGATGAATGAATTAATCTACCCTGATTTCTTCATTTTATAGATGACAGATTTGTGGTCCAAAGAAGTTAAATGACATTCACTCATTCACTAATGTATGCATGGATACATTTACAAAACAAATCATTTTTGAGCACCTACTGTGTGCTAAGCCCTGAGTTAAGAACTGGGAATTCAAGGATAAACCAAAATCCAAGAGGTACCTAGTCTGTAACTTATTGTTTAGTGGGAGGAGACGGACATTAATTACACAAATAATTAACAACTGCAAATAAGTGCCCAAAAGAGATACATGTGGAACTATGCAGAGGTAGAAGAAAAGGGGATGTAACTTACCCCAGGTTCATAGATGTAACTATCAGAGACAGAATAACCCAGATCCATTATCTTTCCAAAATATCTTTAGTTAAGTGGTTGAAAGTACTTAGTGTTCACAGTAGAGGACATCTCTGAAAATAAAATCAGAAGCTGCTAGTATATCATCCCATTATATGAATAAATTAGGCATACATATACAAACCTTTACAAAGCATTTAATTCTTAAAAATCAAATAAATGAACTGTTTGGTAAATGGTGCTAGGTAAATTGATCATTCTTTTGGCAAAGTAGATTTTCCATTTACATATCATACAAAAATCAATTCCTTTTGACTTAAGGATCTAAATACACTTTTAACGAAACTAAGAAGTATTATAAGAAAATATAATTTTAAAAAAGTATGGGGACAGTATGAACTTCTTAAAGAAGAAACAAAATTCAGAAGCTATAAAGGAAAAGATTGACAAGAGTAACTAAATAAAAGTTAAATTGCTAAGCATGGGAGAAAATATTCTCTCTCTCTCTCTCTCCACACACATACACACACACACCACTATCACTATGACCACTGCCACACAATTATTTCTATAGTATATAAAGAGCTCTGGCAAATCAATAAATAAAAGACAAACAGTCCTACTGAAAAATGGGCAAAAGATATGTGGTGGGAAGACTCTAAAATGGTCTCCAGTGATACCTGTCTCCTGATTTTCACACCTCTTCTGTAATCTCTTACATGTAGCCAGGATCCAGTAAATTCAACAATGCCAGTGGGAGGTCACTTCTGTGATTAGGTTACATAAGATTGTGACCTCTGTCTTGCTAGCTGTCTATTGCCTCTCAACTTGCACACTTTGATGAATTGAGCTGCCATGTTGGAGAGGCCCACATGGTAAGGAACTGAGAGTGGCTCCTGGCCAACAGTAGGCAAGGAGCTGAGACCCTCAGTCCAACAGCCCCTGAGGAACTGAATTCTGCCAACAACCACAGGAGCTTGGAAGTGGATCCTTCCTTAGTTAAACTTTCAAATGAAACCATAGTCTTGTGAGAAACCTAAAGCAAAGGACTCAGTTAAGCTGTGCCAGACCCTGACCCACAGAAACTGTGAGATGATAAATGTATGTTGTTTAAGCCATTAAATTTGCGGTAATTTGTTATGTAGCAATAGATAACTAATACAGGTTATGAACAGGTAATTTATAGAGGAAAAAATACAAATGATCAAGAAATATACTGCCAAAATGCTTAATCTCTCTAGTGATTAGGAAAATAATATAGAAAAATTACTGTGAGATATAAATTTGTACCTATCAGGCTAGTAAAAATGTTGAAGATTGATAATTTCCAATAAAAGCAACAGTAGAAGGAAAAGAGTACTTTCATACAGTGTTGAGAGCAGTTTAAACTGGTACAATTTCCTCCTTAGAGAGCAATTCGGCAGCAGCTTTGAAAAGTTTAAGTATATAGACTGTTAACTCAGTTAAATCCATCTCTTGGAATCTATGCTACAGAAAGAAAAGAGACGTATCTCAATGTTCATTGCAGCATTTGCTGTTGTAGCAAAATATTGGAAATTATCTAAATCTCCATCAGTGGGGAGTGGTTGAATAAATTATGCCACATTCATACAATCATAGTCGATAAATGTAGATCTGTGTGTACTAACCTGGAAGTGTTCTCACTACTTATTAATGGGTTAAAAAACAGGTTGATAATGATCTTTTTAGTTTGATCTCATTTCTAATGGTACAGATATACACATACATACTTTCATATGTGCACGCGTATGTATATGCATAGGAAAAAGTTTGGAAGGATTCACACCAACTATTACCAGTGGTTACCCCTTAAGGAGTAGAAACAAAGCAGATGGAAGAGGGGCTTTCACTTTGTGCTTCCTATTGTTTGAATATTTTCAGGGAGCAGTTCATCCTTTTTGTACAATATTTGTAATTCTTAAACCAATGAAAATAAATAAAAGGAAATAAAAAACAAAACAAAAGCATTCTTTCCTTGTTGAAGGAGGAGAGCTTTGATACTCCACTTCATCTTGTAACAAAAGAACACTGAAAACAGAAACAGATGTCCCTCATTCAAGCATAGAGAAGGAAGCAAAAATAGGAGGACTGTTTAAGAGGAAAGGTTTTAAAACAAAAGTAATCTCTTAGAATTTAATCTATACAAGCCCATATGGTCTACATTTTAAAGAATTATTTTATAATATAAAAGAGAAACAGAAATAACTTGTTCATTTTGCCGCTAAAAACAAAAACTATATTTGATAGCCATGAACATTTCACCAAACAGAAAATGTCCAAGAACAGATAGATAAAACAAACAAACCAATGGAAAGTATTTCTCAAACAGACCAAAATTATATGTGATTAAATGAGGAAACTTTCAGATTGTACAATACGAAATCACCATTTTTATAAGTCAAAACTAGTAAATAATCAGTAGTTTTATATTGTTCTATCAACTATATAGGAGGGTTCTACATTATACAAGCCTTTGGGAAAATAGCAAAAATAAAGAAATTTAAAAATCTCAAGTTTTGTTTGCTCTCGCTTTTTTTTTTTTTAATCCTATAAAGCTTTATGGGACAAACCTGAGATCCCACTTTGTTTTCCAGACAGGGAAACTCATTTTTTTCATAATAAATTACAAGTATAAAGGTTAATATTTGAGGGAATAATTCAGTTGTCCTTTGTGCCTAATTAGTGTTCAAAGCAGAAAAGAAGAACACAATTTCAGAAAATTATCTTTCATGAAAGTCAAAATGAAGAGATAAAAATTAGAGAAAGCTTTTCCACTGACAGCTAAACTTTGAAGCAATCTCTAGGTAAAAAGAAAGCAGCAAAATTCAGATTGTTTCAAATCTAATTTCATTTTTTTAAGAGCAGAGGAAAACAAAGACCCACTTAGCTATAGACAAATGGATTGTTTTAACAGCATAACCTGTAGATATATGTTCAGAGTGAAAAATACAGTATCAGAAGATTTAAAAAGTAGCAAAAGGAATTTTCCTATAAACTGGGATCCTTTATCCCTCAAATGTGCAATTTTACCTAGAAATTCATCGTAAAATAGTTTTACCCTCAAAAAAAAAAAAAAAAGAAAAGCCCTTCAAACATGGATTAGTTTTTCATTAAAGGTAAGATCCTATGTACAAGAAATTTCTACGTTTTGAAGCATAAATCCACAACCATTGTCCCTGTTCTAATAATCAGAATAGGGTGCATCAGTAAAGATTCTACCCTGTCTTAATAACGAATATTTTCACTGCAAATAACAGATATACACTCAAAATAGCTGAAGCAAGAAAAACAAAAAAAGGAAAAAAAGAAGGAGAAAGAAAAGAGAGAGAGAAGAACGTGGAGAGAGTTGTAAGACTATAGGACTACCTCAAGAAACTGAGGCGTACAATGTTACCATTGCACTTCATGAAGAACTAGAACCTGGAAAGAGCCCAGAACCACGTGCTCTATTCATTTCTTTCTGTGTGGACCACATGTTCTCTCATCGCTTTCTCTGTACTTTTGTTCTATTCTTCTTTTTCTATAGACCACTTTCTCTGCTTTTTCGTATGTGTGCCAAGGGATTGCTACCTAAGTTCAGGTGCTAGCTAACATCGGTTAGCATTATCATCTCTGAATGTAAAATTCCAGATTCCTTGGAAGAAAGAATCTGATTAGTCCAGCTTGATGTGTCTATTCCTCATCCTATCAACGTGGGTGAAATTCCATAGGCTAAATATGGCTGTAGGGTCTGAGCCTGTGAAGGGGGAGCAATACTTTGTATATGTTTGTGGGGGAATGGGAAGGGTCATGGTCTAATATACACCCTGATTCTAAAATTCTGTATTTTCAGGCTCACGATATTCCCATCTACAAAATATTCTGAAACATATGCATGTCCATTTGACTTAGTCTCATATTTTTATTGTTTGTAATGTTTATATTATTTGCTCATACGGTAAATACTTGTACCAAGAAAAAAGAAAAGAATATTGAAAACTAAGAACAACGTAGACTTTCAGAATAAATTAACCACACCTGTATGTTTAATTTTTACACCAAAAAAAATCAGTTTGGTAGGCTGAAAAAAGACATCAGAGTTCTAACCCCCTGAACCTGTGACTGTTATCTTATATAGGACTTTGTAGATCTGATTAAGTTAAGAATTTTGAGATGGGGACATTATCCTAGATTACCCCTGTGAGCCCTAAATGTAATAATCATAAGTGTCCTAACAATTATAAGAGGAAGGAAGAGGAAGATTTTACTGCACAGAGAAGGCAATGTGATTCTGAAAGCAGAGATTGGAGTGATGCACTTTGGAGATGGAGAAAGAGGCCACAAGCCAAGGAATATAGGGGACCACTAGAAGCTGAAAAAAAGGTAAAGCAATGGATTCTCCGCTGGAGCCTCTGGAAGGAACTAGCTTTGCCAACACCTTGATTTTGACTCAGTGAAACTCATTTTGGACTTCTGACCTCTAAAACTGTAAGAGAATAATGTGTTGATTTAGGCCAAGTATTTGGGGTGTATAAGGTGCAGTACAGAAGAATGAAGCCATGACCAGATCTGTGTTGGGGGGGTATCAGAAAAGTCCTGATCTTTGAGTTGAGTCTTGAACAAAGTGTAGACTTTGGTCAAGTGAACAAGGGAGGGGAAGGATACTCTAGGGCGAGGGAGCAGTGTGGTGCTGCAGGGCTGTGGTGGATCTGCCGCTGACCAATATGCAGGGACTAGCTATATGTGGCTATAAGCCTTTTATCATAAAAATTTGGTCATGAAAATTTTAAAACACAAAACAAAGTTGAAAGAATATTACAGTGAACACCCATATAATGCCTCCCAAATCCTACCATTAATATTTCTATGCTATGTTATCACATATCCATCCACATGAATTTCCAAATACTAAGAGGAAAAAAAAGTATGTGCTAATAAGGATACTTTTATAATAAATTACCATTTTTTTAGTTCTTTCCAAAGTCTGACTTCTGCTGGAATCAAAGTTTATATGAATGTAAATTTTTTTTTTTTTTTTTTTTCAGTACGTGGGCCTCTCACTGTGCAAGCACAGGCTCCGGTGGCGCAGGCTCAGCGGCTATGGCTCACGGGCCCAGCCGCTCCGCGGCATGTGGGAGCCTCCTGGACCGGGGCACGAATCCGTGTCCCCTGCATCGGCAGGCAGACTCTCAACCACTGTGCCACCAGGGAAGCCCTGAATATGAATTTTTGATAAGACTTCAGGTAAAGAAATTATATTTGTGGCATTAAATAAACAAAGGAAAACACTATTACAGAAAAATATAATCCATATACTATATAATGCTTTCATGTATCAAGAAAGTGCCCTTTGTTTTGGTTTTAATTTTTGTTTTATTTCGTTGCAGCTGTGAAAAGGTTTATGATGATTAGGAATACTAGGTTTGTGATTTAAATTATAGTTGGTGGTCTAAATTCTCCCATCCAACTGATAACTGGATTCCAGTTTCTATATTTTTTATGAAGGCTATGCTGTCAAGCCTTCTTAGGATTTTTAATGTTTTATATACTCCTTATGGTAATTTAAGTATGTCCCTAAGAATCTCTTATGAATATGTATTAAAAATATAAAGAAAATGAAAAGATGTGCTGAGAAATAATCTCTCTTATAAATGAGTACTTTGCTAATGCATATTCCAGGTGAGAAGGTTTTAGAAAAAGAGACATTTCTGAGAATGTATGAGATCTAATTTAGAACCATGCCTTAGTTCAGTTGTTCTAAACTTCAGCGCTCATAGGAATTACCTGCCAGTCTTATAAAAATGCAGAATCTCCCAAATTCTAATCAGTAGGCCTAGGACGGGGTCCAGAATCTGCATTTCCGGCAAAGGATGCAGACAGTGCAAGAGCACACTTTCAGAAACACTATTGAGAAAGTCCCAATTCTGCAGTGCTCACATTTGACTGAGCATATCTTCGTAGATCTCCCCAGTCCCTTTGGACAAGATATCAGTGACTTTTTATTGAGTACTTATTACACGTTAATATTAGAACTATGAGGACAGGTTATTTGAACTAATCCTCCTGCTAAAAACAACTGAAAAATACTGGGTGAAATATGTTTTTAAATATCTTCTTAAAAGTATCTTATCATTAGGTAAGAAATTGGCAGGCCAAAATCCAAGTGAAGGTAGAAATCCTGAGTGTAGCTGAGAGCCAAAGCTGCTTTTGATCTGAGGGTATTTGCTCAAAGGGGGAAATTGAGGGTCTATTTTCATAGTTTCAGCTTATGAGACACTCAAGCTAGGCAGTCTAAATGGTAAACCGTCTCCCAGTAAAGCTGGGACTCAAAGGGGCAAGACCCCAGAGTACGATGACCCAGAAGCAACACCCGAAACCCTCACCGCTAGAGAAAACAAGGAAAGTCACCCCTGTTCTGGGAGGCTGGGGAGGAGAGGAGGATATTTCTATGAAACTTTTAGCCACAGCTAGCATTTGTGCTGTTTTTCAGCCCAAATTTATATCACCTGAGTGGTACAAAACTATTACATTATGTAACCAGAAAGGGGATGGATGGTCAACCTGGAGGCTCATAGAGTGGGAGCCTGCCAGGAGGTCTCCAGCCTAAACCAGGGTAGAGAGTACCTGACATTGTTTCTGCACCCTCCCTTCTAACAGGCAAGATGGTAGTTCAATTGCACCAGCAAGAAAGATAATCAATGTAGCTCACCTGGCTCTGATTCCTGCTCAATTTCTTGCTCAGTAACCTGCTGATTAAAAACTTACTTTGCAAAGAAATAAACAATTACTTTTCATAGAAATATTTCATAGGTTTGGAATATATTAGTGTATGGATACCAGAATTTTGATATTTATATAAATTTGCATTGTTTTATATACCAGTCTTTTGAGTTCAGTGTTATAAGTCTGTCCCCTAGAAATTGTTTCTTGCTGCACTAGCAAGAATAGAGTTCCTCAGCCAGGAGGGCTGAAAATAACCTGCCTGTGAAGTCTTTTGTGAGTTATTGCCATGCTGGGAAGTCTTGCCTGGAGGCCATCCAGTCAGGCTACGAACCCATTGCTTCCGAACAGCTATAGGACATTTCTCCCCAAAATTAGCACACTCAAAAGAAACATTTAATTGTTTCCCACAGAATCCCTAAGAGCAGATCAGATCAGGTATGCTATCTCTGGAAAGAGCGCTGTCCTGGGAGTCAAAAGAAGCAGGTTTAGATTCTGCCACTGCTAATTACTAGCTCAGTGGTTATGGGCTGTTTAAACAATTTTATCAAAAAAAAGAAAAAAAGAAAAGAAAAGTAGGGGGAATTCCTGGGCAGTACCGTGGTTAGGACTCGGCGCTCTTACTGCCGTGGCCCGGGTTCAATCCCTGGTCGGGGAACTAAGATCCCACCAGCCACACGGCGTGGCCAACAGAAACAACAACAACAACAAGGTAGGATTAATTAAAAAAGAAAATAAACAATTCTATCATCTGTAAAATGGGATCAATAATATTTACCTTACAGTATAACCGTGAATATTGAATAGAATAACATATATGAACATGTCTAACATAATGCCTGACATTTAACAATAAATATCAATAAGTGTTGGTTTCCTTCCTTGCTTCCACTACTTGCTAATAATACAGACACACTCTAGAATTTTTTTCTCCTCCTCCTATCAAGTTGTGTCTGGAAGAGCTGGTGGTTGGTTTGCTGCTGCAGCTAATCACAGTAAGGAGAAGAATAATATAGAAAAATCAGTGCCAGTTTTTATCAAGGAAATTTGGTTTTCTAGATCCTTCCCTTACCCCCAAAGAAAGAGGAAAAGAAAGTGTAAAGAAGATTGAGAGGTAGTGGCTATAGAAGTGTGAGGGAAAGCAGTGCAGGGTGATGTCCTAGAGATCAAGGGAAGAAGGAATATCAAAGAGGGAGTGATCAAAATGTTGCAGAGCATGAAACCAATTCAAATGTTACAGAGAAATCAAGTAAAATAAAAGACTGAGAACTTCCCATTTAACTTAGTAACTTGAAGGCCACTCATGGCCTTAGCAACAGCATTTCAGTGGAACTGAAAAGGAAGCTGGTTTGCAACAGGTTAAGAGAAGGAGAAAAGGAAGTAGACTAGAAGAGTTTGGACAAATGTTTTCAAGTCTGGCTATGAAGGGAAGGGAAGAGGTAAGGCAGTAGCTATAGAAGGACATGAAGTTGAGAACGTGTGCTTAGATAGGACAAAACTATAGGAGTTAAAATACTGGATGGAGATGAGACAACAGAGAATGGAAAGTACAAGACACAGAAGACAAGATGATGAAGAGAAGGAAGTTCCTTAAGAGGCAGAAGAAGCTGGAACCAGGGCTCAGGTGGAAAGATAAGCCTTAGAGGGAGGGATACCTATTTTCCGATAAGAGTTGAAAAGGCAGAGTGTACACACAGGTTTACTTAAAGATATGGAGCCAGGAAGTTAAACAAGCACTTCTTGGATGGCTTCTGTTTTCTCTGTGAAGTAGGAATTTAAGTTGTCTTTTAGGAGGAAAGAGGAAGGAGGGGGAGTGTTAGATGTTGGAGGGAAGTGAAGAAGGTAAGAAAAAGAAAAGTCTGGTACATGGAGGAGAAAACTGACCAGAGAAACATAGTAAGATGTTAGAGCCACACTGAGGGCCCCACTGAAACGGAGCACTCTGAATTTATACTGGTAGCAAAATGTAGGGCTCTGCCGTTCAGACACTGTAGAGGGAATAGCTGGGTTTTCCCACTGCATTGCATAACGTTGTGCTGGTAAACACTTCCCAACTGCTTTTAGGGGGTACAGTAGGAGGAGCCCTGGTTTGCAGCAGTGGTGTAAATACTCCCACCATGTCAGACTTCAAGCTACCAATGTGATGTCATTGAACTCAGACTTGGGAAGAGATGCCCAGTGGCACACTGATATGTGGTATTCCCGTCATACAAATACAGTAGATGTAAATAACCTTAATCGCATAGAAAATTGTGAAATGTAGTACAATAAAGAAGTGATGAGTTTTGATTATTTATTACCTTTGTTTTTATATAATTTTCTTAATAGTAAGTGTATATAATTTAATTTTTTAACAATAACCATATCTGACTTGCAAATTTCCTGAGAAGTTTACAATCAGCTCTCTCAAGACAGCATGAGCTGGTCTAACATACCACTGGTTGTGGGAAACCAGCTTGAAATGGCCTACACTAATAGATTGGGTGGGGTTGGGGGCAGGGAGAGAGCTGAGATAAAAATGACAAGATTGCTTTCCCCAGGGCCAGGGACTCTGGGCCTGGTAGAGGAAACCTGAGTTCACTAGAAAAGAAGGCTAGAGATGGTTGAGAAAAGCTTGCCTCTGGGGGAGGGTCAAACGATTCAATATTAGAGTGGTTATCAAGGTTGTATCTATTTTGTGACCCTGAGTTTTCTCTCACTGCACTATAAATAGCTTTTAAATGTCTGATGGAATAGGTTGTCACAGAGGACAGGTGCTGCAGGAGAAGAGCAGGGAGAGTGATTGTGGACCCAAGGGCAGGAAACCTGGGCCCCCCTGGATAATGTCAGAAGAAAGTCACCTCTACAGAGGCAAAACCAGCTGAGAATCTTGCTGTTCACAGTTTCTCTGCACTGTGTTTTGTCTTATGTTGGCAGGGAGATAGTTGGGCGATGGAAGCTCTTCTTCAGTTCTGAAATTGTACAATAGGAATAAATGCTGTATCTCAGTTTCTTCTATCAAATAGTTTACTAAAGAAACTTAAACAAAAATCTTTCTTTGCACAGAGAACAGGAATAATTTCACTTCAATTCTATTCAGTACACTTTTCTGGTGTTGGAAAGTCACTTTCCACAAAAGAGCTAACACGTTAGCGGCGTCATCTTGGCTTTTATAATCACGACTGGGTGTGATTCAGAATCATGTTTGGTGTGATTTACCTCAGCAGGCAGCATTTTCACTCTTTTCAAAGAAAATATTTCAGAGAGTAGCTACATTATCAACATCTCCTTGCTTGCAAAAATCCTGCCTACCGTATGATCTTGCAATCCTACTTTGGGGAATATATCCAAAGGAAATGAAAATGGGTTGTTGAAAAGATATCTGCATTCTCATGTTTATTGCAGCATTACTCATAATTGCCAAGATATGGAAACAACCTAAGTGTCCATCAGTGGATGAATGTATAAAGAAGATGTGGTATATATATATATATATATATATATATATACACACACACACAATGGAATATTATTCGGCCACAAGAAAGAGGGAAATCCTACCACTTACAACAACATGGATGGACCTTGAGGGCATTATACTAAGTGAGAAAGTCAGAATGAGAAAAACAAATTCTACATGATCTCACTTATAGGTGGAATCCTAAAAAGCCAACTCACAGAATCAGAGAGTAGAAAGGTGGTTACTAGGGGCTGGAGTGTTGGGGAATGGAGGAGATGTTCTTTAAGGGTATGAACTTGCAACCAGTAGATAAATAAGTCTGGAGATCTAATATACAGCACAGTGACTATACTCAATAATATTGTACCATAAACTTCAAAGGTGTTAAGAGACTAATCTTAATTTTTCTCACCAAAAAAAAGAAATGATAATTTTGTGACACGATAGATGTGTTAGCTAACTACACTACAGTGTTAATTATATTGCAGTACATAAATGTATCAAATCAACATGTTATACACCTTAAACTTACACGGGCATTATATGTGTGTTTTATGTGAATTACATCTCAATTTAAAAAAAAAGAAAAAGAACTGGGCCAGGCCCAGGTTCAAATCCCAGCCCTGACACTTACAAATTTGGGGACCTTGGGGCAAGTCACTGAACCTCAGTTTTCTTCTCTTCAAAAGTAGGATAATGATAGGTACTTCCCAGGTAGTCATGATGATTTGATGAGATAAAATGTAAATATACAATAGGACTCAGAAGAATGTTTAGCATTCAATAGTTGTTTGCTCTCATCTTCTCTTGTCCCCATAGCTTTCTTTTTAAAATGATAAAAACAGAAGCTGGTAATAATTTCTTTTTTAACGTCCTGAACTTGACTTTATGTTTGGTAACCTTGCCTCTTTAGAAACACACACACATGTATATGCTGGTCTGTCTTCCAGGAATGCTCCACTTTCTCACTCTCACCCCAGCAAACAAATAAATTATGTCACTTGCTACTGCTCTGATTAGAAACATGAACAAGGCAAAGAGGTGGTAAGACCTAGTATACTGAGTGGCTAGGTTATAGCCTCGTCAAATTTCATGTGTCCTATTAAAGTTATCAATATATCTTCATGTGTTTGTCCTGCATTCCGGTGTATGCAGATTCACTGGGTCTATGTTCAACTGGGATAACTGGTTTCATGGGTATGTGCTAAGCCATCTTCTAGGTAGAGTTTGGAGACCCATGCTGGACCTTGATCTAGTGTGTAGGTGTTTTAGTGTATTTAACGGTCACGAATGTTCCATTTGTTCTAGAGAATGTGTACCCCAGAGTTGTACAATGATACGAAATGCATGGCCCAAGAAAATAAGTATCACATGATATACGTTTTTTTAAAATGAGGGTTGCTGCTTAGGTCTATGCCATCTAGTAATAATTTCCCCCAAGAAACACATTAAGCCTGGGTATCAATTTATTGGGCAGCCCTGTATCTCACCAGCAATTGAACTGGAGTCCTGGAAGGCCATTAAAATGGAATGAATAACCTAATCTCTTCTGCAAAATCAGCACAGGATTCTAATTTACACTTATCAAAAAAATCATTTCTTTCCAAATTAACCAATCAGTAATATAATGTTAAGGCAATTATATTAGACAATGTTTCCAAGAGATTAAATTACATCAAATTAATCCCATGTTGGCTTGGATCTTCAGACCAGGCATTTTCCAGGGGCCACGTGCTATGAATATTTGTGCCACATCTGGGTTTCTGTGGGCCAAAAGGGTACTAATGACACCAAAATGGTATAATCATAACATGTATTAAACATACACACACAAGCTACTCTGTAATGAATTATAGTTAACTAACTTGGAGCAATCAATTAGGAAAGGTTAAAGAGGCTAATATCAGTGCTGGGAAAAGAAGAAATTCAACTGCCAGCAGTAAAACATTAAAAAAAATATTTCTAGAACAAGTTGTAAAGTATAAATGAATGAAAAGATGAATATGTGTAACAGTCAGCAGTGTATCCAGAATGCTGTTTTTTTTCTTTTTTTTTTGGTACATGGGCCTCTCACTGTTGTGGCCTCTCCCATTGCGGAGCACAGGCTCCGGATGCACAGGCTCAGCGGCCATGGCTCACGGGCCTAGCTGCTCCGCGGCATGTGGGATCTTCCCTGACTGGGGCACGAACCTGTGTCCCCTGCATCAGCAGGCGGACTCTCAACCACTGCGCCACCAGGGAAGCCCCAGAATGCTTTTTAAAAGCACATGCTTTCCTAACTCAATAGCTATCTTCACCAACATCACATCACATGCACACGTATAAATCCAAATCAAAAAAATGATTTTTTTTCTCACTAGGCACAATCCAATATGTTTGAAAACAATAATTTGGCAACTTGATAGAAACAGAGAGAAGATAGCTGCCTGCCAAAGTAAAGGGCAATGAAAAACTGCATGGCATCTTTCTGGTTTTGTCAGAAGTTGCCGCTTTAACCATTTCATGCCAGATGTGTCAGTGGGCATTTCAGACTCTCTTTGGGAATTGGTGTCCTGAGGCCTGGCACAATGTAATTCCTAAAGGAAAGAAATTCCATTATTTCAGTGCTTAATATGAACTAGCTTGTTAGCTATATGTTATCTAATTTAATCCCTCTCCAACAGCTCTATCGGTAGGGAGGTATTAGCATCCCAATTTTGCCAATGAGGAAACTCAGGCTTAAAGTTTCATGGCTAATTTTGGCAGAGAACTCACTCCTCAAGCCATCCTAACGCATTTCATACCCTGCAAGCTGCCTCTCCTGGCACAAAACCCATGCTGTTAGAAACGTCTATAACATGTGATTCCACTGACCTTCGGGAGACTAAGCCCAAATCAGCAGGAAATGGTTGCTGTTTGGAGGGGCGACAACATGAAATGCCAGCCCAAACAAAAAACTTCTCTACTTTCAAGGACGATTTGGACTTCAGTCCAGCAGACATTTATTGAGTACCTTCTACGACCAGAGCCTGTGCTATGTACTTTCACGTATCTCTTTTGTCACAACAAATGATTTTATTGGGATGCACTAAAGTAATAGAAGCTTCCTATATAAATAAATAAATAAATAAATAAGGACTTCCCTGGTGGTGCAGTGGTTAAGAATCCGCCTGCCAATGCAGGGGACACGAGTTCGAGCCCTGGTCCGGGAAGATCCCACGTGCCACGGAGCAACTAAGCCCTGGCACCACAACTACTGAAGCCCGTGTGCCTAGAGCCCGTGCTCTGCAACAAGAGAAGCCACCACAATGAGAAGCCCGCACACTGCAAGGAAGAGTAGCCCCCGTTCGCCACAACTAGAGAAAACCTGAGCACAGCAACAAAGACCCAACACAGCCAAAAATATAAACAAACAAATAAATAAATTTATATTTAAAAAAAATAGAGTGCACCCTGTGGTTAAAAAGGGCACATTTAGAATTTTCTCTGCATCTCTTATTTCTGGGAAGGGATGTGATTACTGTCTTAAAAGCAAGCTCATTTGAATGCCCAAACATCAGTTGTAGACACTTATTTCGTTTTCTTTAATCAAGCTCTGTGTTTTTCAGTCCTCATTGTGACTAAGAATTAGGGCTATATACCCACTAAATTAATTAATTGATTATTGATTGATTTTTTTAATCAACAATTTTACTCAAGCAATAAGCAATTTTACTCAACAATTTTACTCAACATACTTAAAAGACGAGACATAACAAAAGATTTCAGGAGATATAATATACCAACGTCGTACATATCACAGCGAGGCCATGTTGAAGCTCATTAAAATGTTTTCCTTCCCGGGTAAGAACACTTGCTCTTTCTCTCTCTTTCCCTGTCTCTGACTGTCCATCTCTCTTGATTTATATTTTTCCCCCCTGGGGCTTCTCTGGTTGAAATCAAAGCAAGATTTTGCAACAGCTCAGGAGACTGGACTCCATCCGCGCGTTCCCAGGAAAAGCATGAGTATGCCATTGATAAGCAGGACTACGATCACGGCAAAAACGACGACAGTTTGCACGTCCAGGGTCATGGTCCAATGCAGAGCACTGTAGTGTTCCGGATGGGGAGATGCCAGTCTCTGTTCTGTCAGACTGTCCATATAGCCACCATGCTAGAAAGGAGAAGGAAGTCGAGTGGTTAGGGAAGGGCTGGGTTTGGCGCCCAAGTATGGTACGGGAGAGAAGGAAGGGGGCATGGGGACAGGGGTGCTTGCTTCCTCCCTTCTCGGGACTGAGCTGATCTTCCTTCCCTATCTGAGAAATCTTAGCTTACGCTGAAGCCCCAGCATGCTCTCTCGGGCTCCACGGAAAAGGCAAAATCCTGGCTTTGAAAGTGAAAGGCGGGAGGAACCAGCACGACGTTCTCCGGCGCCTTCTCGGGCTGTCTGTCCGTGGGTGCGTCTGGTCTGCCTGCCTGGCTACCGGTCAGCCTCCGTCTCCCCTACTACAATTTGCTCGCTCTGTTCGCGGGGCTCCCGTCTGCCAGCCACTCTTTCGGTCCCTGACTCGCCAGCCCTCTCCCTCTTTTCTCCCCCTATGTACCCATTTTAGAAAAATTTCAAGGATAACTTTGAGTTATGCAATGTTCCACCTTCAGGCTGACTTTAGTGCTTAACACCTGCTTCAGATACGACCCTTTGATAGACTAGGACTGGAGAAGCTGCCAATAATTCTGATGTCCACGTTGGTGTCATCCCCTTCTTTGGGGGAACCTCCCCCTCTTTCCTGCACTCTAATCCTCTGGTCTGAATGGCTTTCTTCTTATATGATTTCATCCCTGGCCCCAGCGATTGGTTCAAGAGGTTAACACATGACCCAAGTTGAAACATCACAACTCTCTCCCAGGATTTTCGAAGTGGAGCTATAGAGATTCACACACTATCTCCCTTCTGGTTGCAGCCCTCTGAGAGTGTGAGCCTGAAGCCACCCTTGAAGAAATAGAGAGACAACTCTGATGGCGCTGGAGCCTTTGGAGCCAATCTTTCCTCAGGCCAGCTCTATCCTGCCCTTTTCACAATTTAGCTATGTGAGTCAATAGATTTTCTGTCTTCTTAGGCAAAAATTGGGGTTTTGTCTCCTGCAACCAAAAGACTTCTGACTAAATACATCAATGAAATATTTTTTTACACTTACCTGAGAGGGAGTATGCTATAATAGAAGGCATGCTGGACTTGAAATAATATTAGAAAGGACTTTGAAGTTTATGAGGTATCAAGGACCTATTATTGACATGTAGTGACATGTAGTGGGATAGAGTGTGAGAGAGATTTGGCTCGGAATCAAGTGGTTCATTCAGCCCAGCTCAGGGGCTGGTCAGCCTGCTGCTGGGACCCAGATGCATCAGAATTAACTTCACAACCTGGTTAAGATGATCTGCTTCACACTGCCCATTCGCCATCGAGCTGTGGCGACTCATCTTCTTTCAACCCTAGGCCCACAGACATGGCAGAGCCCTTGCTGTCCTTCCCAGCACTGCGTTAACCCTGAGCACAGCTGTGGTGAGTACCAGTCCTGAGCACTGGCTGCAGTACAGATATAATAGCTCACGGGAACCGCTAAGCCATTGAACTGCAGGGGCAAGGATAAAGAGTGGGGACGTTTAGAGGCCCACAGAAGTAGGTTTTAATTTAACTCTGTTGCTTCCTGACTCTGTGAATTCTCTGAGTGCCTGATTTTTGTATAAAGTGGGGATAATAATACTTTAAACTTTAGTGCATTTATGAGAATTAAATAACGGTGGAAAGTATATGGTATACTGCTGGCACACAGTTGGCACTTAGCATGTGGTGGTTGTGTTGATGACGATGATGGTAGGTGATGGTAAATGATGGTAACATTATGACTGTAAAGTATTCTCATTCTTTCCAGTAGAGAAATGCAGCATAGGAAAATGGTTCTCTTTCCTTAGGGCCATGTGAAGAGTTACTAACAAAGATAGGATTCAAATAACTGACTCATTTTAGGGATTTGCGTCTTCTTATGAGCCGAAGTGTTCAAATGATAAAAGTGCTTCGCTAGTTTCACGCAAGAAGTGTGAATCACTATTATCTTGCTTTTGATTTGTTTCTACATTTCAGTTTACAGAACTAAATTTAATGGAAGTATACTTTTAAAATGTCTTAGACCCTGATTTAGGGTGGTACTTTCTCTTAGATTATACTGGAAGCATACTTCTAAATTCTTCCTTTGTGGTTCTGATGCTTTTCAAAATTTTAAAATTTTCTTCACATTTTTCAAAGGTAAGGCATTTTTTTCTATCTTAACAAAAAGAAAATGAAACTATTGCATTTCCCCAAAGATACGTCTTGAGGAAAAGCAGATCCCTGAGAGGATATTATTAACTGTCTGCTTCTTATAATTGAGGCCTCTTCTCAGACAACTCTGCTGTTTAATCTCAGCTCTCACCAATAACCCTTTCTGCTTTTTGATCAAGTGTTTAATTTCCTTGAAAGATTTTCTCAGATTTCAACTGTAACTGAAAGGATTTTCATTTTACCCTAACCCTTTAATGGCTAAATCTTGCATATCCATTATTTCAAAAAAGGGTATTTCTGTTCATCTAAGTAAATAGTTCAAGGATTTAATCTTCTTTTCTTGCCTATTACTGCTGAAATGAGGAGTTATTTGGAAACTTCTTTTGCTAAATGACTATCTTGTAAAAAGCAGGTAAAATTAAGTGTCTCCAAAAACCAATCTTGGACAACTCTCAATTATCTACAGCAATATAGACTAAAGCATAGATTACTAAACACGAGACATTTCTGAACCTGATTTTGGTCATTCTTTTACTTTCTTCCAAGTAAAATGTATGTGTTTAACACTCAATTCAGGTTTTTCTTTCAATCCTTAAAAACCTTCTGATTTTGGAAAACATGAAATATTCATAAGGAGGTAACAGGAAAAAGAAGAAAGAGGTGGCCAGGATAACACAAAAGTCTAAAGGTAAAAATTATTGCCATTAATATTGAAATATGTAAGAATATGTTTTTAAAATATATATATATATACATAAATATATAACAAATCAATCCAGTGTGGATTTTGCCAGATTTTTCCATAGACTTCAATAAGACTTCAACTTATCTCAGTCCTAACCTTAAACCCTAGTTGACTCCCAAATCTCCATAGGGTTAGTTCATGTGTACTAAGGAATTTGGTTTTATACAAAGACGAAGTTTGGCCTTTGCCCTCAGCTTCTGGGAGGCACTCTGTCATAGGAGTGTATTTGTTTAGAGCAGGAGCTGGCCACACCAGGCTTTAGGGTAAGGCTGACCGTATCTAACAACCTTAGGGTAAGGTCTGGTCACAGGAGAAACATGTGACTTAGGAGTCACAACCATGTGACTTAGGGTCAGGGCTTTGGATCATGCAGTATCATTGAGACTGTGTTCACTCATCATGCCTATATAGTGAAGCTCCAGTGAAAACTCTGGACACTGAAGCTCAGGTGAGCTTCCCTGATTGCAATACTCCATGTGGGTTGTCATACATTGATGTTGGGTGACTACACATCCTGACCTCAAGTGGAGTAGGCAGTGGAAACTTCATATTTGAAACCCTCTCAGGCTCTGCCCTATGTGTCTCTTCATTTGGTCCATTTTATCTATATCCTTTCCCTGTAATTAAACTCTAACCATGAGAATAATAGCTTTCTGTGAGTTCTGAGTCATTCTAACGAATTATAGAAGCTGAAGGTGATTGGGGGAACTTGGAGTCGATGAGGCCAGTCTTGGGGGCTGTGCCCTAAACTTTGAAGTTTGTCTAACTGGGTGGTGCTCCTCTCCAATTCTCCCACTCTGTCACTACCTCTATAATAGCATCTAATACATTGTTCTTTTTAGTTTGTTTGTTTTCTAATATTTAATTATGTTATGGCAAAAAAATCCTCAGAGAGTAGAAAAGGCTTTGTAGTGTGTGGTGGTTTTATTAGCAGTAGTAGTATAGAAATAATGAGAAAACTAAGGTTCAGAAGGATTAAGAAACTTGCCCAAAGTCACATAGTTAATAAGTGTAGATCCAGGATTCACTGGAGCCTGGTCATTCTGGCTCCAGAGTCCAGGCTATTAACCACCACATTATTTTGTCTCTGCGTTCATTGCAAGTAACAGAAACACAACACAAAACTTAAATTCTATGCCCCACAGGAAACAATAACAAACAAGGAATTCATTGTTATAAGTTCTCCTCCTCCCCCTCCTCTTCCTCCTCTCTCTCCTCCTCACTCTGCCTCTGCTTTTGTCTGTGCAAGACAGATGAAAACAACAGATGTAGAGTACAGGGGAGAAGATAGTAATAAATGGGGAGATTTCCAAGGGAAAACCCACTGGACCTGTGGACAACTGGATCTGGAAGATAAGAAGGAGGGAAAAATCAACAAAACCTTTAAGGTCGGAGCACAGGCTCCGGGCGCACAGGCTCAGCGGCCATGGCTCAGCGGCCATGGCTCATGGGCCCAGCTGCTCCACGGCATGTGGGATCTTCCCGGACCCAGGCACGAACCTGTGACCCCTGCATCGGCAGGCGGACTCTAAACCACTGCGCCACCAGGGAAGCCCCCTTTAACCAGGTTTTTAACCTGGTTAGCTTGGAAGATATTATTGTTCATGATGGAGCAAGGCAATTTGGAAGGAAGGTAATAAGTTCATTTTTTAAAAACTCTACTTTATTAATGTATAATTTATATTCAATAAAATTCACATATGTTAAGCACACAGGTTGATGATTTTTGATAAATGTATATACTGTGTACCCAGCATCCTAAACAAGATGTAAAACATCTGCTGGTCCCCAGAAGGTTCCCATGTGGCCCTTCCTTCCCCCATTGTGCCCCACAACCATTAATCTCATTCCTATGACTGAAGGTTGATTTTACCTGTTCTACCACTTCATATGAACTATACTTCTTTGTATGTTCTTTGTAACTGTTTTCTTTCACTCGGTATAACAGCTGTGAGATTCGTCCATGTTGCTGCATATATCAGTATTTTGGTGGGGGAGGTGGTATAGTATTTCATTGTGTGAATATACCACTATTTGGTTATCCCTTTACCTGTTCATGAACATTTGGGTAGGTTTCCAATTTAGACTAATTATGAATGAAGTTGCCATAAACATTCAGGTACATATCTTTTATGGTCAGATATTTTCATTTCTTATGGGTAAATACCCAGGAAGCAGAATTACTGGCTCATAGGGTTGATGTATGTTAACTTTTCAAGAAACTGCCAAATGTCTTTTTGAAGTGGTTGCACCATTTTACACTCCTGCCAGCAAAGCATAAGTGTTCCCATTGCTTTACATTCTTGCCAGCCATACTGTTGCCAGTCTTTTAAATTTTAGCCATTCCAGTGAGGGTGAAGGTAGTATCTTACTGTATTTTTTAAACAGCTTTATTGAGGTATAATTTGCATACCATAAATATTCACCCATTGTAAGTGTACAGTTTAATGATGTTTAGTAAATGTAGAGACTTGTGTAACTTACACAAACCAGTTTTAGAATATTTCTATCATCCCCCAAACTTTCCTCATGTTCACTGTAATCAGTCTCTGCTCCCACTCTCAGCCCAAGGGAACCACTGATCCGCTTTGTCTCTATAAATTTACCTTTTCTGGCTATTTCATGTCATGGTATTATATAATAGGTAGTCTTTTGTGTCTAGTTTCTTTTGCTTATCATAATATTTTTGAGGTTCATCCATGTTGTAGTTTGTATGTCAAGAACTATGAAAATCTGAAATTTTACCCTGATGGCAAGCTAACAAGTTAGCCTGCTGCAGTTTCATGGCTGCTGACTGAAGACGTGAGGCTCCTGGGTCGGGGAGAAAGGACTTCATTACTCACGGCCTAGCAGGCAGCAGGAGCTTCATGTTTGTGCTGATTCCCTGTGCCTCTCAGTCCCACAGGGATGATGCAAGTGGTCCCAGATGGATGCTACACAGGCAGAGGGTTTATGTCAAAATTGAGGAATCCTAAGCTTAGGAAACCTAGTTTTTTGTAATGGGCTGCAAGCAAACCAGCTCAACTTTTGTCCTGGAGGCAAACATTGTCTTTATTAAACTGGACATCAAGCAAATCATTCCTCCGCTCCAGGGTGAGGCAGTATCTCAATCTTTCAGAGCTGTTTGCTAAACAATCATCCTTGAAGAGATGGTCTGAAACCAAGGCAATCAGTGCCTCAGCTCATGGAGAATTGTCTCCAAACAATATATCAGTAGTTTCTTCAGTAGTTTCTCTTTTCTTTCCCCCTCCTTTCCTTCCTTCCTCCCTCCTTCCCTCCCCCACTTCCTTCCTTCCTTCCTTCCTTTCCTAAATAATATTTCATATAAATAAAATATTGCTTACATAAAGAAAGAAAAAAATTTTGTGTAGTATATCACATTTCATTTATCCTTCATCAGTTGGTATTTGGATTATTTCCAGTTTTTTTTTTTTGGCTGTGCCACGCGGCATACAGGACCTTAATTCCCTGACGGAGCCTTAACCACCAGACCACCAGGGAAGTCCCTGTTTCCAGTTTTTGGCTCTGATAAAGCTGCTATGATTCACAGGCATGATTTTGTGTGAATATATGTTTCCATTTCTCTAGATTCTTAGGAGTGGAACTGTTGGACTGTATGATAACTTTATGTTAAACTTTTTAAGAAACTGTCAAACTGTTTCTAAATTGGCTGTACCATCTTACATTCCCATCAGGAAAGTTTGAGTGTTCCAATATCCTTGTGTTCTACATATCCTTCCCAACACTGAGTATAATCTGTCTTTTTGATAGTAGCCATCCTAGTAGATATGAAGTGGTATCTCATTGTACTTTTAATTTGCATTTCCCTAATGCCTAATGCTGTTAAGCATCTTTTCACGTGATTTTAGCAATTTGTATATTTGCCTTCAGGAAATGTCTTCTTAAATCTTTTTCCCATTTTATAATTGGACCATTTGTCTTTTTATTATTGAGGTATAAATGTTCTTCATATATTCTATGGAAGTTCTTCATCATATACGTGATTTGCAAATATTTTCTCCCAACTTGTCTTTTCATTTTCTTAACAGTGTGTACTGTTTTTCTTATTATTAGCTTTTCATAAAAAAATTTATTGAAACATAATTTACTTACCATAAAGTTCACTTGTCTAAAGTGTACACTTCAATGGCTTTTAGTATACTCACAGATGTGTGCAATATCACTGTACTCTTCTTTAGAACATTTTCATCATCCTCAAAAAAAGCATTGTACCCTATAGCAGTCATTCTTCATTCTGCCCTCAGCCTACCCCCTGGCAATTCGGAATCTACTTCCTGTCTCTAAAGACTTACTTATTCTGGACATTTCATATAAATTAGTCATATACTATGTGGTCTTTTGTGACTGACTTCTTTCACCTAGTATAATGTTTTAGAAGTTCATCCATGTTGTAACATGTATCAGTACTTCATTCTTTTTTTATTGTTGGTAATATTCTATTACATAGTTATGTCACATTTTGCTTATCCATTCATCAGTTGATGGACATTTGGGTTGTTTCTACTTTTTTGGCTATTATAAATAATGCTGCTATGAACATTCGTATAGAAGTTTTTGTGCGGACGTATATCCTCATTTATCTTGGGTAGATATCTAAGAGTGAAATTGCTGGGTCAATATGATAACTATATTTGACATTTTGAAGAACTGTCAAATCGTTTTCCAAAGTGTCCGTACCATTTTACATTCCCACTGGCGGTATAAGTGTGTTCCAATTGTTCTACTTTCTCACCGACACTTTCAATTATCTCTCTTTTCAATTTTAGTCATTCTAGCAGATGTAAATTTGGCATCTTATTGTGGTTTCAATTTGCATTTTCCCAATGACTAATGGTGCTGAGCAGCTCTTCATGTGTGTGTTCACCATTTGTATATCTTTGGGAAAACATCCATTGAAATTCCCTGCCCATTTTCTAATTTCATTATTTGTTTTTCAGTATGAGTTATAAGAGTTCTTTTATATTCTAGATACAAGTGCCTTAGCAGATTAATGGTGTTTTTTGAAGTGGCAAAGTTTTCCATTTTGGTGAAGTGCAATTTATCATTTTTGCAATTTATCAAAGCAAAAATGAGTTTGCTTTTGGCATTGTACCTAAGAAATCTTTGCCTCATCCAAAGTCACAAAGATTTTCTCCTATATTTTCTTCTGAAAGTTTTATAATTTTAGCTATTATATTTAGGTCTGTGATCCTATATTGAGGTATTTCAGACAATTTTTTCTTTTGTATTTTGTGAAGTAAGTTCATTTGTCTGCACATAGATATCCAATTCCAACACTTATTTGTTGAAAGGGCTACAGTTTGCTTTTGAATTGTTTTTGCACCTTTGCTAAAAATCAGTTCATCTTAAATGTGAGGTTTATTTCTGGACTCTCGACTCCGTTCCATTGATCTACATGCCAATCCCTGCACCAATACTACACTGTCTTGACTACTGTGGTTTTATAATACACTTTGACATTGAGTGGTATAAGTCCTCCACCTTTGTTCTCTTTTTAAAATTTGTTTTGGCTATTCTAGTTCCTTTGCATTTCCATATAAACTTTAGGATCAATTTGTCAATATATACAAAAAGGCTGTGGGGATTTTGATAGAGATGTTGGATTTACAGATCAATTTGTGGCAGAATTGTCACCTTAACAATATTGAGTCTTCCTATTCATGGACATGGAATGGCTTTCCATTTTAGATCTTCTTTAACGTGTCTCATTTATGTTTTGTTGTTTTTAGTGTTTGTCTTCCACTTCTTTTATTAAATTTATTGCTACATATATTTTTGGTGCTACTGTGAATGGAATTTTTTACTTTATTTTTGGATTGTTTGATGTTAACGTATAGAAATATAATTGGTTTTTGTGCATGGTTCTTATATCTTGTGACCTAACTCAAATTGTTTATTAGCTCTGATAGCTTGTTGTAGATTCTTTGAGATTTTCTACATACCATATTGTACCATCCGTGAATGAAGACAGTTTTACCTATTTCTTTCCAATATGAATGCATTTATTTATTTAAGCAGTAAAGGGAGAACTTACTTTGTTCCTAATCTAAGGAGGGAATTATTTCATCTTTCACCATTAAATGTAATTGTCCGTCTAATTGGCTCAAACAAACCCCAAGTACAATATTGGACCCAAATATTTTTTAAGTTGGGAAACATCAGAGACTGGAAGTAGAGATATAGAGAGAGGTAGAGGCAGAGAGAGAGAGAGAGAGAGAGAGAGAGAGGAAGAGAGGTAGAATGAAAGGCGTGAATGATTTTCCTGTGCCAATTCTGTCAATGGGTTATAACCAAGAGGGCCTGGAGGGCCTGGACAGGAAATGATAAAAATCAAGACAATGCCCAGTGGCATTTCATCAGCACAAAAGAACCTTATCTCAAGGTAAGAGTAAGCGCTATCTTAAACTGAGAGCTGGGAAAAAGAGGCTCCCTGAACTGGCATTATCTGTGTGGAAAATGCTGTTGGAAGGACTGGGACAGGATGTAGACATGCATTAAGGGAGGGCAAATCCCTTCAGTATGAAAGTAGAGCTTGAAATATTACATTAGCCAAGTATACCAGCTGCCCTGCCCATTAAATATTCATGCTCGAATCCCTGTCAATCAACAGGAGCAACCTTGTCCCTCTTGGACCTACTAAAGAGAAGCTGTGTAGGTTATTCAGCAAATTTTGAGGGAAAAGAGACTTGGCTTTTTTTGTCCACAATGATGCCAAAGACGCATTTGGAATTGAAAACTGAACTGCTCCCTTCCTTGCCTGTCTTTTGATAGAATGCATCTGAAAGCTTAGGGAGTGTGGCCTTGGTTCTCAAACTTGGACATCCGTGGGAATCAACTGTGGAACTAATTGAAATTCAGACTCCTGGGCTCCCACTGTTCCCACCCACCGCCATCTGATTCAGTAGGTTACTGTTGAGGGAGAAGGAGGGAGTGAACACATTTTGACATATGTAGTCTGTAGGCCATTCCGTGTGAAACACTGAGGTGATTAAGAGTGCTGGCTTCTCAGACAGCCTACATGGTTGTACGCCCTTTGAAGTGTTACCTAATCTGTAAGGGCCTAAGTTTTCTCAAACCTGAGGATGAGAATAATAATAGCATCCATCCTCAGAGGGCCATAGTGAGAACTGAATGAGATGATGTGGGGAAAATATCGATAAGAAACACTCAAAAAATGGTAGCTACTGTTATCTTGAATTCAAGCAGAAATGAATTCTCCAACTCATGACGGCTGCAAGTGCATCGGCAGGAACCTTAGGCTCCACTGCACCTCATAACCCCAGTATAAATTGGGGTGTAGCAAAGAGTTAAATATCGCCGAAGGGCTTTGGCTTGGCACCATGGCTGATACAGGAAGCCACGCTTCCCACAGAGGGGTGGTGGCCTGACCTGTGAGGCCAGGATGCAGTGATCTATTGGCTAAGTCTGCTTTACAAAGCCCTGACCGCAGGGGTCTGTGTGACCTGAATCTTTCCTTTCTTTTCCTCTGTGGTGAAGGGCCTGCAGGGAATGTTAGCAGTTCAGGAAGCTGTGCTGTGTAAAGGAAGGCACACTGACCCAATTTCCTGTGCTGCCTCTCCCACTTGAGGACTTGTGCACATGTTAGGTCATTTCTGTAGATGTTAGTTTCCTTATCTCCCAGAATAAGGGCAGATCAGATATTTGTATGTGGGCATTGTGGTTTAGCACTTTGACATACTGCCTCCCTTTTGATTCCCACAAGGCTGTGGATTCCACAAAGCAGGAATTCTCTCCTTATTCACTGGTGAGCAGACTGAGCCCAGAAAGGTTACAGGACTTGTTCGAAGTCACAGGGCAAGCACACAAGTAAGCATGGCGCCCCTAGCGCTCCACATTACATTGCTCCGCCCTTGCTGCCTACCGCCAAGGGCAGCAATGAGGAATAAAGAAAATTATGGATGTGAAAGTTTTGGGCACGCTTTGTGATTTGAAAGCGCTATGACTCGTCCTCATTGGCCTTATGGGGACACATGGGTGGGAGCCTATTTATAGAGAGCCACAGTTTGGCTTTGGACGGACATGCCAGTATATTTTAGAGGAAGGAATATCAATGTGGTAAGTGCCTAGTACACTGAGAGTTCTTCAATGTATTACATGGCAAATGTATGCTTTTATCGTCATTATCATCGTCATCTTCGTTATCATCAACAACATCATTTATAACATTGCATTGGCATACAGTGTACTGTGGCCTTTCTATAGTGCTTTACATGTAACATCACATTTATTCCCACCAATGTCAAGTGAGCATTAAAAAAATACCTATGAGAAAAGTGCTATTATTACATACCCATTGTATAGAGTGGAACAGAGTTTAAATATTTGGCTATAATTGATGTGCAACAAAATATAAGCTGAGTTATATTTGCGTAGTTGACAGAAAGTTAAATTTGGCAGGCATTTAAACATCTATTAATTTTAATTTTGCCAATTTTCTTTTCCTATTCTACAGCCAATTTTTTTTGAGAGCTAAAATATTTTTATAGGTCCTTAGGAATTGTGCCTATAATGCCTTCTTTTTTTTTTTTTTAAATAGATCTTTATTGGAGTCTAATTGCTTCACAATACTGTGTTAGTTTCTGTTGTACAACAAAGTGAATCAGCCATATGCATACATATATCCCGTATCCCCTCCCTCTTGAGCCTCCCTATTCCACCCTCCATATCTCACCCCTCTAGGTCATCGCAAAACACTGAGCTGATCTCCCTGTGCTATGCGGCTGCTTCCCACTAGCTAACTATGTTACATTTGGTAGTGTATATATGTCAATGCTACTCGCACTTCTTAATGTCCCTGCATAAGAAAAAGCCGTGAGCACGAACATGGGTTTTACATAACAATGAGAGAAGGCCTGGAGACCAGGCAGATGGTGCGCTGGCTCAGTTTCATGCAAAACAGGACGCCACTGATGGAGAAGCTCCCAAACTGAATCCGTGGGGAAGCTTTAAAAATTACAGCTTCTTAGGCCGAATTTCTCCCTGTGTTCTGGACCCCATCCCCTGCCTCACCTCTCTTCTACTGCACAGGCTCATTTTCCCAAGTCTCTGTCTTAGCAACTGCTGTGTTTTGCCCTCTTTTCAGGGAAGACTCAGGAGAGGAGGCTTCAGTCACTTTCTTCCCTTAAACTCCATCATTCTTTCTCTCATCATCTTTGTTGGGTCTCTTTGACATTTTTGCCCCATTTTTATACTGCCAAATGACAAAACAACTTACAAATTTGATGTCCTTTATTCAAGGGAAAACGATCCATGGATTGGGGGAGTACAGTGTCTTACAAGCAGTGGAACACTCTTCCCAAGGGATTTTGGGCAAGAGTGGGCAGAAGAAGCAGACAGGAAACAGAGCATGACTGGCTAGGAGGCCAGGGATTTCCTTATAAGGCTAAGAAGTCTATTTTCTAGGTCAACTATTTTCCAGCTAGCAAGTCTATTTTCTAAGTCAACTCTAGATAAGGCAGAATTGGAGGACTGCAATTGGTGTTTGTTACGTTTCCTTGACAGGTGTTTCCTGTAAATGCAGGCTGATTTAGGTTTAGATTTGTGACGTGGACTGGGCCACTGGGGCAGCCTCCATTTAGTGGGTCTCCATATATGAATTAACTTTTTTTTTTTTTTTTTTGCAGTACGCGGACCTCTCACTGTTGTGGCCTCTCCCGTTGCGGAGCACAGGCTCCGGACGCGCAGGCTCAGCGGCCATGGCTCATGGGCCCAGCCGCTCCGCGGCATGTGGGATCTTCCCGGACCGGGGCACGAACCCGTGTCCCCTGCATCGGCAGGCGGACTCTCAACCACTGCGCCACCAGGGAAGCCCTATATGAATTAACTTTATCAATACATACTGTTAATAAGATTGCTGCCTTCAAGTCCCTGCAACAGAATTCCTGGAGATGTCTTTAGAGTCTCCCCTCCCTTGACTTCACTCTTCCTCTAAAATCAACATATCCTTCCTGTCAGCTCACCTCCTGGCTTGGGTTTCTCCCTCTGGGGTCCACCCTCTCCCCATTGACTCATCTGCTGCTCTCTCTTGACTGACTCTCCACCCTCTGACTACAGATTCACTGGGGACCCACCTTCTCTTGTTTCCAGCTGGACCCGGACTGGGACTGTGAGGCAGTTTCTTTGGTGGTGAAATACTTTAGATCAGGTGCAAATTATGGTCACCACCTTGAACAGCTGCCCTCAGAGCTTGCAAGCCTTGCCAAGGTGTTTGGTAAGGAAATTCCTTGATGTTAGCCGATTTCTGCAAATTACCCCCCTGTGACATTCTGAAATAAATTCCTGAGGCAAGGAGGCACAGCAGTAGTGAGACGTTTCAGTTGGACCAAGGAGTTTGGTGGTAGGTGGGAGGCAGGCAGAGGGAGGAGGGAAAGGAAAATAACCCTTACTGAGCTGTTACATATGCAAGGATGGAGATTTCAGTGTAGTATAAGTACAACAAGCCTGCAAGAGACTTGTTGTTATTCCTGTTAAAATAAAAGAACTGAGATTTAAAGAACTTGAATACTTTGTCCCAGGTCAAACTATATACAAGTAACTGGACCAGAACTAAAATCCGCACTTTGGAATTGGCTCCAAAGCCCATCACTCTTTCCATGGGATCATAATTCCTGAGACTACTGTGTGTGATCTTTTCAGCCTTCTCAAGTTATCCCCTATGTCTGGAATCCCCAAGGTGAACTTTTAGGAGGCTAAACCTTCCCTATGCTGGGCTTCAGTTTAGAATTTCCTTTCCTTCTAGCTCCAGAAAGCCCAAGGAAAGATTTTTTTTCCTTTTGAAATACAGCTTCTCCCTCAGGTGATTTGTAATGTTTGCAGCGAAGCATAGCATTTGCTTGGTTCACAATTAGGAGTCACTGAAAGCCAGCAGAGATCACGTGGTGTGGTGTAGCTTGGCGTTTCCTGCAGAGGCCTGTGCTGGAGCCCACGCTGTTCTGCCACCAACTGGCTCTCCTGAGCCTCAGCAGCTCGGTTGGTTGGTTAGGCCACTGCAGTTGGTTGCAAAGTCTGTTATGGATCTACTTTTGAATGCTTCTAATTGGGCTTTTGGATTTTATAAAAGCTGAATTTGACAGTTCCTGTTGTTTAGAGGATGGTTGTGTAGAGCCTGCCATGTACCAGAAAACTTTTTCACACTCCAGATTTGTCCAACATTAACCAAATGAAAATCGTGGAAGAGACATGAGACTTTAAACGAGAGGAAAGGAATGGGGAGTCAAACAGTAACACTAGACTGGGTTCTTGCTTTTAGCAGATAATCCCCAATAACCACATAATGCAAGAATAAGATGCCGCAGTTATTAAGTGTCCCGAGGTTCTTGTTTTTAATTCTCTTTTCCTTAAAAAGTTATCTGTTCCATACGCACAAGCCACTTCCCACCACCCCCCCACTCCCTCCATCACCACCCCCTCCCCAGTGCTAGAGAGATTCGTTTTCTCAAGGATTTATTTAGTGTCAATCAACAGTCCATCTGCCCTGCACCAAAAAAAAAAAAAATTAAAAAGCAAAATATGGCCCCTCTCTGTTCTTTCAACACAGGAATGAACACTCCTCCACACTCTTCAATTAGTCTGTGTGTAAAGCAAAGAAATTCTTTGCTTCACCTACCCTTCCTAAGCTCACCAAATCTAGGCTTTATTCCTAGGCCCCGAAAATTCACCCCTCCAGAAACTCAAGTCTTTGACGAATGTGGTTGGGTCCTAGCTGGCACTTTGTAAATCAATCTCTTTTTTGCGAGCTTTTTCCACCTGTGAAGTCTTTTCAAAAGTCTTCTGGTTCTGATAAACAGAATGCAGGCTGCCAGAGGGGGCCCCCAGGAAAGGTTCTTTTCCCTTTCTTTGGGGCTATTTGCATGAATATTGGTCAGGAGTTTTGCAAATTAAAGTGACAGCCATACTAAGGGGTGATTAAAACAAGAAAATGGATACATGTCATGAGCACAGGCTAAAGGTGAAGTCAGGGAAATTAGTGATTTTGAATAAAACCAAAGAGCCAGTTTCCATATTAGTTTTCCCTCTGCTTTTTCCAAATTGACCAGAGTAGGTAGCTTCTCTTAGTCACGTTTTCTCTCCTGTGGCCTCTGGGGTACTGAATTCAGAAAGCTGATCACGAGCCAGCTGGTAAGTACCTGCTCTAAGAAACAATATACTATTGCTTCTCCGGCAGCATCAGTGGTGCAGAGGGGAAGGAAGCATTTGCCACTCATTAGAGGTGTGCTGGAAGCAGTGATGGGGAGGTAGCTGGTATGCTGCTCTCTCTCAGGACCTAGAGATACTCAGGATACTTGTGACTTTTAAATGGGTGGCCAAAAACTGAAGTAAGACCTCACTTTGGTTTAGAAGAACTTACCTGTCTTGAAACATCAGAGCCTTTTCATTACTAAGCCTCCAAGGAAAAAAAGTGTTAGGGACACCTGAGAGCTGCACAAATGTGAAAGCCGGTGCAGTGTCAGGACTGAGGCTGGGAAAGATGGAGGTTAGGGGCCAGGCCACCTGTGGATATACAGAAAAGAGCAGAATGGTCATTATTTGTATTTGCAGTGTCTGGCTGGCCTGATGACTACCTGCATCAGCAATTTCCAGGAGGCTTGTTTAAAATGCAGATGCCCCAAAAGGACTGACTCAGAGTTTCTGTGGGTGGGCCCTGGACTCCAGAGTTTAACTTTTCAGGCATTTGTGATGCACCTTGAAGTCTGAAAATCATTGCTTTAGAGCTGGCGGAGCCAGTCTCACCTGTTGTAACTTGGAGTTAGAAAGAGATGATCATTCATCGATTCTAGCAAAAGGACGTACAGTTGTCCCTCAGTATCTGCAGGGACTGATTCTAGGAACCCCCCCCTCAACAAATACCAAAATCTGTGTGCTCAAGCCCTTATATAAAATGATGTGATATTTGCATATAATCTACACACATCCTCCTGTATACTTTGTTATTTCTAGTTTACTTACATGCCTAATACAATGTAAATGCCATGTAAATAGTTGCCCATGCTGGGAAATTTAAGTTTTGCTTTTTAGAACTTTCTGGATTTTTTTCAAATGTTTTCAATCTGTGATTGATTGAATCCGTGATGCAATGCAGAGCCCATGGATACAGAGCGCCGACTGTACTCTTAACTGTAGACTGTTTTATGTGTGTGCCTAGTTAGCACCTAGACAGAATCATTGAGGCCCCCATTCAATCAGCAGAAGGTGGCCACATGGAGACTCCAAATTCCGACCAGCCCCTATTACATCTCTCTTTCTCCATCTCCTTTATCTCCTTTCTCTCTATTGTAAACTGTAAAGCAGTTCCTAGACTTTTTGTTTTTTGCCAATCAATAAAATAGGAAAAAAAATAGACAAAACCAAACACATTTTGTCAATCAACATAGGGCTGCTTACATTTTTTTTTTTTAATTTTAATTTTTAGCTGCACTGGGTCTTTGTTGCTGCATGCGGGCTTTCTCTACTTGGGGTGAGAGGGGGCTACTCTTTGTTGTGGTACATGGGCTTCTCATTGCAGTGGCTTCTCTTGTTGCGGAGCATGGGCTCTAGGCACACGGGCTCAGTAGTTGTGGCACACAGGCTTAGTTGCTCTGCAGCATGTGGGATCTTCCCGGACCAAGGATCGAACCCGTGTCCCCTGCATTGGCAGGCGGATTCTTATCCACTGCACCACCAGGGAAGTCCCAGTGTTGCTTATGTTTAATTTTGCCTAGTACGGACATTGAAAAATAGCAACTATCCATCTATCATCACCATGCTTATATAAAATGAAAAACATTATTTTTTAAAATAAATGTATTTATTTTATTTATTTATTTTTGGCTGTGTTGGGTCTTCGTTGCTGCGCATGGGCTTTCTCTGGTTGGGGCGAGAGGGGACTACCCTTCCTTGTGGTGCGCAGGCTTCTCATAGCGGTGGCTTCTCTTGTTGCGGAGCACAGGATCTAGGTGCGTGGGCTTCAGTAGTTATGGTACGTGGGCTCAGTAGTTGTGGCTTGCAAGCTCTAGAGCGCAGGCTCAGTAGTTGTGGTACACGGGCTTAGATGCTCTGCGGCATGTGGGATCTTCCCGGACCAGGGATCGAGCCCGTGTCCCCTGCATTGGCAGGCGGATTCTTAACCACTCCGGCAACAGGGAAGTCCCTAAAAACACGTTAGCACTAATTTCAAAAAAGAGAAAGGCTACGTGAGTTAATTTTTGAAACTCACTGTATTATCTTTACTTTTCTCTGTTTCCATTTTCTGAGAATTATTGGTGTACTTTAAATACTTTGTCCAAGGGCAATGGAACTTGACTCACTGGAGTGGGTTAAATGAGGAGACAGTTGACTAAGGGGAGAGCTGCCTTCTTTGCCTGGGAGAGGAAAGAACATTTGAGGAGATGGGTTCAAGCTGGATCTTGAGTGCTAGGCAGGATTTTAACATTTCAGGGTTAGTTTCTAGAGATGAGATAGTAGGAGCCTAGGCATGGGAGCTGGGAATGAGAGGTGCACTGGAAGACAGGAAATCCACTGGGTCCCTCAGACTTAGATTGAAGAAAGAGATAAGTTGAATACAGAAAAGATTTTACCAGTTATCTTGATTGATCACCATGTGTTGGGCACCATGCTTATTACGTCCCATTTAATTTTCACAGCAGTGCTACAAGATGGAGTTCTACCTTACAAATTGGTAAACTGAAGCACAGAGAGATTAATTTACTCGTAAGATCACAATTGTATGGATCTGAACTGAAATATTTCCAGATCTTACTCTAAAGTCCATCGTCTTTCCTTGTACAAACTTTTTCTCTTGGCCTTGAATGACAGGATAATAATGGTTGGCACATTCAGTACTCCCTATGCACCAGGAACTGGACAAACCACTTTATATCCATCAACTCATTTACTCTTTAGAATAAGCCAGTGAGGTAAGTATTCTTGTTATCACGTACAGATAAGAAACTGAGCCTAGAGAAGGTGATTAACTTACAGAGCCAGATTTAAACCTAGGACTGTGATTCTGAAGCCCAGGCTCTTAACCACTCCATGGCCTTGCCTCTGTTGTGGAAGTTTCTGAGCTGGGGTCACAGAGTCCAGGTACCACATATAGGAATATTTTTCCTGGATGAAGCCAGTAACAGATCCAGGAATTCTTATTTCTTACCTTTAGCTCCTCAGTCTATCCCATATCCCCCTCACTCCTTCCCCGCCCCAAACACACAGCTATAGTGTACTTGCTTGGTAGACAATATACATTGGAACTCGTTCAGCTCAGGCAACTAGCTGTCTCCCCTGGTCAGGAGTAGTGAAGGGGACCTGAGTAGGATCCCTGGCAATGGTGAAGGCCCCCTAAGTCAGCAGGGGCAGATGGGGGCTGTGATGGAGTTGGTGGGGATGGAGCTAAGGAGAGGAGCATGAAAGTTCCATTGACAGGGACCAAAGATAGTTCTTGCAGTGCTGATGCTGGGAAAGGAATCTCAAATGCGGTAGCCAATCTTTATGTTTTAAAAAACACCTCATACTAATCCTTCCTTAATTTAAAAGGCACTTCGACTCTGTCAGGGGTGTCTGTACACAAACGGGGAAACATTCAGCACAAGTTCACAGCTTTCAGTGTGAGTTTAACATTTATTGAACACTTATCACCCATCAACCAGAGGGAATACTGAAGGGTTTGGGGGATATTTTTTTTCCCACTAGGGTGACCAACCAGATCTTGTTTGTCTAGGACTGTCTTAGTTTTAACACTGTAAGTCCCACACCCCAGAAACCCCTCAATCCTGGGGATACCAGGACGGTTGGTCACTCTAACAGATGACTAACACAAGGTGTCTGTTCTCAAGGAGCTCACAGTCCAGAGATGATGGAGGAAACTGCATAAAGCAATCATGACAGTCCAAAGGTTTAGGTACAGTGTTTCATTTGGGAGGAAATGGCAGTTGGATGTCTTTACTGTGCCCACTAATGCTATAATATAGAGTGATTTCCATCCATTATAAACTCTGAGCATTAGCTCATTGGTGGATTGCACTGTGAGATGGAAATCATGGCAGAATTTATACTTAAGCAAAATTTTGTTTTTTTCTAAAATACACTATCCTTTTCTGCCTGGAATAAAGTCTCCTTTCACTCTGTTAGTGATCCAATCTTTATGATATTTTGCTTTAATTGTCCACTGAGTATGTACAGGCATTGTCTGCACTAGAGCTGTCCAGTAGAAATTTAATGCAAATCATGTGTGTAATATAAAGTTTTCTAGTAGCCACATTAAAAAAAGGAAAAAGAAACAGGTGTAATTAATTTTAATAATATAATATTCAATATATTTAACTAATACATTAAAATCTTACTATTTTAATATGTGATCAACGTTAAAATTGCGATTTTTTTGGTACGAAGTCTTCAAAATTCAGTCTAGCCACATTTCAAGTGCTCAGTAGTCATAAGTGACTAGTAGTTAGTTTTGGACACCACAGGTCTACGCAAAGTCATGTGTAGAATACGATTATTTTGATAATTGAAGTCAAAACTCTTTGCCTAAATTAATGGGCTATTTTGAGGGAAAGTGCTTTCTTCTGCCTAGGTTTTGGACTCCTCAATAATATGGACCATGCTGCCACTGGTCCCTAGGTTCCAGCTGAATTAAACACAAATTCTAAGCACAAGAGCAGAAGCACATCTAAAGAAGAAAACTGCAAGCTGGCAGCTGCATATTCTTTCTTAAATGTGGGAGCCCTGCTGAGCACATGGTGAAGAGGCCATTCTTAGGTCTGATTTTGAAATATCCCCAGGTGTTTCCAGTTACCTCCAAGGCGTATCATGGAGTTTGCAAAACAAAATATAATTTACATTCTTGGATTTATAAAAAGCAATTATTGTATGTGCCTCATGGTACGCTCTTGATGGGAAGGGGGGAGAAATGTGAAACCTAGCACACAATGAACTGATGTTGTACTTCCCTAAAGGCTGCAAAAACACAAACAAAAACAATGTGACAGAGATGATAAAGACACTATGAGAAAACATTGAGCTGGGGTTTAGCGAACCCAGTTCTCCGTCAGCATGCTTTGCCAGATGACTTATCTACTCAGTAATGTGGAACGAACACTGCCTTTCCTCCAGTTAAAAAAAGTTCTGACTCCCCCTTTTGTTTCCCATAAGCATTTCTGCTGTTTTTGCTCACTGAACCTCAAAATAACTGCACCCATACTCTGTTTTTCTCATTATTCATTTTGCAAACATTTATCGAGGCTTCCTATGTTTCCAGCATTGAGCTAGGCCCGAGGGTTGGGAGAGGATTTACAAAAACACTCACCGTCTAGTGGGCGAGACAGAGAAGCAAACAAAAGAGCTGCAGAGCGATCATTTCTGGAAGCCAGTTCTTACCACGAAGGGCTAAGTGAGCCTAGCTGGAGAGCTCCGCCATCAGTGCGGGATCTGGTTAGGTAGGGATTGGTCTGGGTGCGGATGGCCTTGTAGAGCAGTGTCACCTGATCTGGTTGGAAGGGTGGGGAGAAGGTGGAGAAGGCTCTTGAAGCAAACAAGCTGAGCCAGGGGAGCAAAGATGTTGAGGTTCTACCAACAACAACGTCATTGCCAGTTAACGCCTCAGCAGTTTGTGGTTGGACTGGGACTCCGAAAGTTAGCAGAAGCAGGCAGGGCAGGGATGACCCTGGATGAGAAGCACCATGTATTGACTTTGACACATTTTTCTCCTGGACTGGCCTTGACCTGTCACTCGAAGTGATCTCAGTGACACTTTGACACCATTCCTTCCTTCCTTCTATTTATTCATCCGATAATTTTGAACTCCTACTAGATGCCAAGGGTAGATCAGGACTAGAGGAAGGAAAAAAAGGAATAGGACGAAATCCTTCCCCTTGGAATTGGGGGTGGGGGAGGGTCACTCGTAGGCACACATATTACGATGTGGTGTCTGCAGTGGCAAAGGCAAACTTGGGAAATGGGGAAGAATCCCCTGACTGGTACCTCAAATTCAGGAGCCAGAGAGCTAAGAAGAGGAACATCACTCCACCGCTCCCCTGGACTCTCAGATATATTCAGGAGGGCTTTCAACTTCCACAGCTCCTGGGATTTGGGGTATGACATATGTAGCAGACACTATACAATTTTACCTGGATTTTGAGGGCCAAGGAGACCCCTAGCTGACACTCAGTAATACTGGGATGAAAGACACGACCAGAAGCAGGTGACCTCAGTGTTCTCACTCTGGGGCAGTGTTGTGTGTGTGTGTGTGTGTGTGTGTGTGTGTGTGTGTGTGTGTGTGTCACAGCCAGAGACAGTCAAGTAAATGTCAGAGTGGTGGGAAGGGCCCACGTGCAGAGCCTGTTCCCTGATTCCTGGATCAAACCTGCTGTTGGAACTGGAATGTCTTGAGACATCCTTTATTCTTTTTTCAAAATCCTTCCCTTAATGACTGAAAAGTCTGAGATCTAGACACGTGCATTGATGTGTTATGAGGTGCTGTGACCGGATCCTGTGTTACCCTGGCTCCCTGTGTCCTTCTTTCCATCATGCTGCCTTTCTGACCAACTCTGAACAATCAGGGCGGCACAGCTATAGACATAGGAAGACCTTATCCAAGTTCACTTTGGGTAAGTTCAGCAGCACAGGCCAAGGCTCTCTGCTTTGTTACACTGCCCTGCATCCTTGCTTAGGGCCTCACTTCCTTCTGGCTGGACAGTCTCATCTGTGATGTTGTTCAGGGCTGTAGCCCAGCACCTGGTATTTAGGGGATGCTCTGTCACTGTTGATTGATTGAGTGGATGAGATGTAACTCCAACCAGCTCCAGTCATACAAACCCAGACTGAAGCCGCCAGAAGCTCTGGACTGTCTTCCCACTCTCACTGGCTGCTGCAGTAGTGGCAATAATGCCTTGTATTCAGATGGCCCTTTGCTATTTCCAAACCCATTAGCCTGCTTGGCCACATTCAGTCTCAAGTATCCCTACAAGGTGAACATTTGCGTGAGAGTAAAGGAAGCCTGAAAAGTTCTGGACTTTTCTTTGGCACTTTCATTCAGGCCCACAAAGCCTGAAAAACCAGAAAGTTGCTGTATGTTATATAGACTCTGAGGGAATGGCATCATTTACCACAGTTTAAGATTGATTCTTAAATGCATGCATGGCACTAAAGGGGCTGTTCCTCCATCAGTTGTTTGTGGAACTATAATTTATTCAGCTAGAGTTTTTCCTGGATACACTCAGCCCAAACTTTGGGGGGTATTTGGTGATCACATACAAATTTCTTACAAGCATCTAAGTGTGGGAATGCAAAGAAGTTTCAGCCCAACAGAGGTCTGGGTGTATGCCTTCCTCACATCTGATTTCCTCATAGAGACCACTTCCTCACATCTGAGGGGAAGAACCACATCTGTGTTGGTCAATTCTGCAATCCCAACACCTAGCATTTTCAGTGGATGGATGGGTGGATGGATGGATAGATGGATGGATGCACGGACTGATGAAAATTCAAAGAATCTTCCTACTTGAGAGAAGTTTTGAGCTCTCCCTCTTTGTCATTCCAATTGATTTCTTCATAGAAGAGCATTATAATGACCAGACAAAAAGGAGTGAATTCATGGATACAGAGAGCAGTTTAAAAGGACGGATAGCAGAGAATTTCTCCACACGCAGAAAAGAACCTGGGGGAAAATAAAGGTTAAAAATACACATGTGTATTTTTGAGGACCAGGTACTTTATCTTACTTCATTCCCACAAAAACATCCTGATAGGAAGAGCAACAACTTAGTGACTATTCCCCTGTGTAGGTTACTTTGCTGAGAACTTTCCATGCATCATCTTATTTAAAATTTGCAACTTAATCAGGCCAACACTATTATTATCTCCATTTTACAGATGATGAAACAAGCTTTGAGAGATGAAACAGGATGTGACAGTTGCAGGAATTGGAACTAAATCCAAAGAATATGTTCTAAACTGCTATGATTTATGGTAAGGAGGTTAATTTGATTTTCTTTTAGAGAGATGAAGAAACTGAGCCTTAGAGAACTTGAGAATCCTGCTCAAGCCAGTAAATGGTAGAACCAGGACTCAAATTTAAGTCGGCCTTACTTTAAATCCTACCTTCTTTTCAACCTCCAAACTCTCTTCTTTTTTTGACACGCTCAGTGGCTTCAAGGCAGACCACCAAAAGTGACTTTAGATAGATACAGAAAGAATATTTTTGACCAGAAACTTGGTGATGGTATCTGATACACATTAAAAGAAAAAAAACAAAAACGAAAAAAACACCAAGATTTCCCTAACAGAGAACAGAATTAGGCCCCTGTCGGATGAGTTTAAACATTATTTAAATTCTTTTTAAAAAATCCTTATTTTATTGAACAAGCATTTCATGCTCTTGGTATAATATTCAAACTATACAAAAGGATTTGTTGTGAAAAATAGCTCTTCTTCTCTCCCTCCGTTACCCAGTTCCCCTCCCATGGAGCTACTCATTACATCAACACTGGGGTAGTGGGGGATTAACCTGGCCTGCCCCACCCCGCAGTCTGCACACCCTGCCTGAGAGCAGGAGGAAGGGGGAGAGAGGAAGAGAGGTTGGAGGCAAGTGAATGAATGGCATCTGCCCCTACTGGCCCTCACTGGAGACAGGAAGTTAGAGACCAAGGTGATATAACTATTGGAGGGATACTGGACCCCAGCCAAGCTGGGTTAGGGTAGGTCCTTCCCCCTGCCCGGCTGTGCTGCTGCAGTAGAGCCCATCTGGCCTTGTTCCAGGGCTGAGATTGGGAGCTTGGGAGCATCCAGAGGCCACTCCCACTGGGAACGTTGGCACGTTCCTGATTGGCTGTGAGTCACCTCAAGGCCTAAGCCCGTGGGGCGCAAGAGGAGGAAGAGGCCTGAAGCTGTGTGGTAACAGTAGCTGACCAATTGGGTGTGAAACATGTCCCTTCTGGGGACATTTTGGGGCTGTGAGCTGAGGTCACACTTTTAAATGAGTGGAGGTGATCAAGCGGTAGGCATAGGCCCTTGATAATGTTACCACTTAGTAAGTGCACTGCTGACTACGTGAATTACAGCCATTTCCTCACTTCAGTCAAGCATGTGATCTCCTCAAAGAGAAGCTTTTGGCTGGCCCACTATTTGTCTTGCTGAGGACTGATGAAAGTGGAGGACACTGGGGAAAAAAACAATAAAGGAAAGAAGTCTTGCCTGGTTCCCAGACTGTGCGTAGCCTTAGAGGAGAAATGCTTGATCCCCCCAGTTGCAGCAGAAAATATCCTGTGACAGTCATTGGTTGCTGCTGTTGTTTTTGTTTGCCAACCTTGAAGAAGCCCTCAAGATAATTTTATCCAAATCCCTGCCATTCAGAGATGAAGAACCTGCAGGTCGGCTGAGGGTGTAGTGACATGCCCAAGGTCATAGTCAGTACCAGCATCACCTGGCCGAGGTGACCCACTGGAGACCCATCTGGCTGGCAGGTGGAGGGTGCACCCCACTTGGTCACAGGCTGACCAGATTGTTCCCCACAGCACTGTTAGTGCTTGTCAGCATGTTCCTTGCCTCTGAGTTCTAGGGCTGGAAAATCAGGTTTTTCAGGTCTAGAAACCCCACAACCCGTTCTTCACTTCCCCAGCCGAGCCTCGAAGTCCTCAGAAAATCGATTTATGATAACCAGACTTTCCTGAAGTTGATTTGTAATCAAGAAAGCTAATAATTTACAAGGGGGACACAGTCTATTCCAGAATCTCTTTACCTGGTAGGAGGCCTCCTTGTGAAATCAAAAACATAGTAGGAAAATTGCCTGATAGGCAGAGAATTATAGAGCAGGAAGAATAGGTCTAATAAAATTTATTCAATATTTGGGCTGGGAATATCTACTGTCACCCCTCCTTTTTTCATGGAAAGAGTTGCATCTTGGGTTTGAATTTTAGCTCTGACATTACTAGCTATGTGACTTTGCCTGGTTGTTTGACCCCTCTGAGACTTCGTTTCTCCACAGGTCCAGTGGGGTTACCTACCAAATATACCATCTCCTTCTCTTAGATGGTGTTGGATGCACTGAGATTTGGGTTCTCAAATGCTGTTAAGTGGGCTGTAATTTCCACCTGTCCTTTTCTAGGCGAAAAAAGACAATAGAGTGAGTTTTCATCATGCTAAATTCATTGAAATATTTGATGTCAAAATGTCCTTTATTTCACCAAAAGATGGTGATAAGAGATCATTTTTCTAAAAAATGTTCTTACTTAGCTGCATAAGAAGTCGATCTCTTAATCTAGTCATGCAGGATTAGTGCCTGCATCTACAGGAATATTTGGATTAAGCGACTGCAGCAAAATAAGGAAGTGTACCCTCTTTTGCTTGTAGGTCTTCTACTTGGTTAGTGGTTTCAGCGAATTTAGGAATAAAAGCTGAACTCTCTAAAATAGAAAATTTTAAGTGCATGCTATTCAGTCTCAAACTTCTAATTTGTCTCAAGAGAGAACGTTAGCATTTGGTGGTACCCAGATTTTTGTGACATGCTGTCCCCTATCTGCCTACCACATCTACCTTTGTTGCCTTTCTTTGAATACTCCAGTGTCTGGTGACTTGGGTTTTATGCAAGACCATTAATGGGGGTGCAGAAGTTACGCCTGAACTTGGTTGGAGTCCCTAACTCCTCTTGGGAGGTTTGTCCAGCAGGTAGAACCAGGAGAAGAGAACTTCGGAGCCAGCACAGTGGCGTTCCACCCTGCTCATGGGTCAGTAACTTCCAGAACCATCGGGGGGATGGGTGAAGCTGCTGAGGAAGACTTCAGCCTGTGGCTTTATGTGAAGAGAAAAGAGAAAAGAGAGAGTGAGAGGAAGGAAGGAAGGGAGGGAGGGAGGGAGGGGGGGAGAAAGGGAAGGAGGAGAGGCTTATTATTTGAGAGAGTCAGGCTCTTTAAATAAAAAAATCCATATGGCCCTCTAGAGAAAAAAAAAAAAAAACCAAAAGCAGTTAAAATTTGAGAGCTACACTGTGAGCGACACCTGCTGTGTTTAGAGGCGGAGTTATTTAAATAGCAGCAGCCGGGCGTCACTTCCGGTGCACGCAAGCTGTTATTCTGCGCTGGAAACTTGAGCAGAGGAGAAGGGAGAAGGAAAGAGTCTGGGTGAGCTCGCTAAACCCAAGCTTGGGTAGAGGAGGGGCATGTCTGGCTGACGCTGCCAGCATCGGTAACTGGTAACTTCCACGGTGGGAGCCTCACTCTCCCTCCATCTGCATTCTTGTAAGACAGGCATGTGGTTGGTTCCCTTCTGAGTTAGCCAGCAAAAGCCAAGGTTTCACCCTGTTCACAAGCTTGCGAAGGCTTTTCTTGTAACCTATAGTTGTAGACTGTGACTATTTTGACTCTTGTGAATCGTTTCATGTAAATCAAGGGAGGCTGAAAACCCAAGCAGGGCCCTTCTGGCAGCTTCCTGGGCTGCCCGCCCCCCTTGGAACAGCTGGGGAGCAATGATATGCCAGAATATCTGAGAGTGTTTGCAAACATGGCTCTGGGAAGATAGTGAAAGGACCTAGGTCCACATTTTTGTACCGGAGGCAAGGCTGTGGGGGGCTGGGGGAAGATAGCCACATCCCTCACCCTCATGTGTCATAGCAATAGTTGGAAAGCCTTGCTGACATTTGGTGGTGGAGGCAGGGTGTTTCAGTCACTGACGTGCATAGAACGTGGGGCTAGCTCCAGCTGTGATCAAAGGAGAGGAAAGTTCAGACTACCAGCATCTTTTGTCTGGACTAGCCTCCTAACTACCTTTCTTGTCTCAGTGCACTGAAACCTGCCCTGCTGGCTCATAAGAGTTGATTGTGCATGGCTCGGTCCTAACGCTGTGTTCAGCGACATCGAACTGGTAAGCTTGAAATTGGCCTTGATGGGAGAATTTACACTACAGAAATTGTCAAGTGCCACAAATCAAGGCTTTTGTTTTTCCCCAAAGATTGACTCATCAGCACAGCACCTTGCTGCTTCCACTCCTGTCCCCCTACTTTCATTTCCTTCCACAGCTGTAGTGGCTCATCAACAGATAAAACTGATTGTCATCACCTGTAGTTTAAAACATCCACCATAGGAAATTCCCTGGCGGTCCAACGGTTAGGACTCCGCACTTTCACTGCCGAGGTCGCGGTTTCAATCCCTGGTCAGGGAACTCCCGCAAGCCGTGGGGCACGGCCAAATAAGTAAATAAATAAATGAAACAAAACATCCACTGTCTTCCCGTTGTTCTGAAAAGGACCACAGTCTTTACCATGGCTTATGAGGCCAGCCTGCACAGTCTGGCCCCTACAAGTCTCCCCTGCCTTTTTTTGCATTAGGCTTCACCTCACTTTATGTGCTCTGTCAGTTCTTCCAACACAGCTTCAGTTTCTCACCACAAGTTCTAAAGCATAAGCTCTTTGTACTGCCGTGTAAAGAGTTATTTGCTGCTCACCAGATATTCACAAACTTTCTCACATTTCCCAGCCCACTTGCAGTTGGGCGGGACCATGTGACCAGTTCTGCTGAGTGAGCTGTGAGTTGAAGTGACACGTAGCAGAAGATTTAGGAGCTGATGTGCCATCTTCCAGCCTTCTCTTCTACAGCTGCAATCGTGGAGGCCATATGTTGAGACAGCAGAACCACAGGATGAAGTAACCTGATTGCTGAGTCAGCACATGGAGAACAGCTGTCTTTAGAGAGCTGCCTGATTGTCTGTGGATGTCAGGGAAATAAACATTTGCTCTGTTTAGCCACTGAGATTCAAGACAATTTTGTTACCACAAAATAATTTAGTCTAGCAGTCCTCAAACCTTTGAGTCTCAGGACTTCTTTAAACTCTTAAAAAATTACTGGTAATCCTAAAGAGCTTTTACTTATGTGGATAACATCCAGCAATATTTCCATATCAGAGATTAAAACTGGGACTTTTAAAACTGAGAAAAACTTTTAAATGTGTACCTATTAATTCCTTTTAAAGTAAAAATAATAAAACCATTACTTAATATAAATATCACATTTTATGAAAAAGAGCTAGCTTCCAAAACAAACTAGTGAGAATTATAGTGTCTTACATTTTAGCAGATCTCTGGATTAATTGAAGACGGCTGGATTCTCATATTGCTCCTGCATTTAATTAATTACAATCTGTTCTGTTTTTGTGTTGAGGTGTGTGAAGAAAATCTGGCTACACACAGATAATGTAGTTAAATAGTCTTTTCTGCTGATTACGAATACTCTTTTTGGATACCACATCAAAACTTGACAAGTGGTAGATTTTTAAAAGCTAGCTACAATATGGAATCTGAAATCATACCAATGAACTTTTCATACTCTGTTACGTTAAAGTCCATTAGGCTCTCTTGCACTTTGAATGGATCCCTTATTTACCCATGCGTGATTTTGTGACCTCATGCATTGGTTACTTGGAAAAGATTGGTTCACTGAGTTATACAGATCTTCCAAATGTTGACATATTTCATTATATAATATATTTAAAAATCACATTAATTAGTATCAGCATCCATCTCACTGGAGTCTGTAAGTATTAGGAAGCTGTCAAGCTCATAATAATGGCTACAAGTTTTCTATAATTCTAATTTTTGTTTGAAAGCTTAAATTTTTATCTTTGGCAACAAACACTGTCAGTTATTTTCCTTGAAGTGACAGATTCGCTTTATGCATTCTTAAAAATATATATATCTACCAAGAACCCAAGATGGAATAACCATAGTTTGGCAGTAGTTCTTTTTCAAGTAAAAACTGTGTTCCATGATAAAAGCAGCTAGTTCCATTTACAACTCAAACAACTGCTTTCCCTGCAGACAACCATCGCATTTCTGTAGGCAGTAGAAGTGCTTTGTGCATACTTCCCTTTTGTCACAGAGAATATTGAAGAGCTGTGTACTCAAGGGTAGTGATTTAATAAAAGAAATAACTCTTACTGCTTAATTAAAGGCGTTTCTAAGTAAAACTGACTTTTTCCCCCCTGCAAGTGCATGGAAAAAGAATACAGTGGCTACGAGTACGGTCTGGTACCACTGCCTTCGTTCGTGCTAAGGCCTCAGCAGTGCTACCCACCAGTGCTTTTGTGTCATCAGTGCAAATGTCATTCCAGCTGAAAAGGGGCAATGAAATCTTAGTAATAATTATAAAAATAATGTTGACCTCAGAGAACCTCTGGAAGGATCTCTGGTACACACAGTGTTCTGAGGACCGCACTTTGAGCACTACAATCCAGCCTGTGCTCACTAATGCACTCACACTTTTCCTTCTGGCTGGAGTGTAGCCCCTCCCCCACCTCTTTATCGTTGTAGATATGATGCCCGGGTTCATGACCAACCTTAGGGATCCTTCTTTGACTTCCTAAGTCTATTCCCCTTTAAACATTCCCGCATACCTCATGTACATCTTCACTTACCACAATAGTAATTTACATTGACATCTATCTTCCTTTCTAGATTTTAAGCACAGGTAGCGTTGGGATGGGTTTTACGGTCTCACTATTACATTTTCAGTGTCTGGCGTGGTGGTGTCCGGTACATACTAGGACTCAAATCTTTGTTGACTGAGTAAACATGTGGTTCTGAAAACAACATGTGAGAAGGCCTGATGGAGGTTCCTGTTGATTTGGGAGCAGCTAGAATGACTCCCAGACCTCGATTAAACTTTCGCTCACCCAGGTTTTCCCACAAACAGATTCCATATTAAAAAGATAGCAGGCCTGTGACTGGTATCTATGCTCAGCTCTTTCCTGTTTCTGAAAGAGTCGTGTGTATGTGTGTGTGTGTATGTGTGTGTACGTGTACACGTGTGCGCATGAGAGAAAATGGGTCTGGGGAAGGGACGCTGACTATTCCTAATTACCTCTATAACGGGGCAAAGCGCTAACAATATCTGAAAATGTTATGCAGTTCTATGTTTTTATCTCATCCCATGGAACCTTTAATAAGAGCTGCTAATAAGTAGGAAATTGATTTCTGTACTAATGCATTGCTTCCCCTGTGAAGATTGGTAAGTTCTATGAGGATAAGCACCATGTCTTTCTCCTCCTTTCTTTCTGTCTATAGTGCCCAGCCCAGCACCTGGCATACAGAAAACATTCAATGAACGTTCATTAAATTGTCATGTGGGAAGAAATAAAGCAATGTGGCAGGAAGAAGGAAAGGCAAAGACCTTGAGTTGGGAGCTGACCACCAAGGATTATCCAGCCCCACCATCTTCCCTGTCCTAACGGCTGCTGTTGGCCACAGTTAGCAGCTCTTAGACCCATCCCCTTTCTATTTTTTATATCCAAGATGTCCAGGGCCAAACCACTCCACCTTGCTGGAGAAGGGTTGGGGCCACTCGCATGGTTCTCAACCAGTGCTGTACATTAGGTCCTCCCGGGGATCTTGTGAAAAATACCATCTCTCTAGGGAGGACCCCAGGCATCAGTATTCTGAGGAGGTCCCCAGGTGATTCTGATACGCAGCCAGGATACAGAACCACTGAGCCAGACAAGGAGGGGGGCACTCAGGTGCTCATGGGGCTCCCCCTATCTCCATGAGAATGAGTCAAAAACCAGATGATGCGTCCCTGAGAAATTACCATATGGCTGTTGGTTGCCATGATGGCTGTCACTGCAAGAGAAGCATGCATGGGACTAGAAGCAGCTCCACGCCTGATTCCTGAGCCATGGGACCACCTCTGAGTGGTCTCAGGCTTGTGATGCTTGAGTGTTCCTTGCATAATCCACCTTTAAAGCACCATCGTCTCAAAATCTGTTCTTCACATCTTTCAGTTACTTGAACTAGAGGCAAGTGGAGTGGCATGATGCCCTAGAAAGACAGGTGTGCGATTAAATTCCTCTTACGGTGAAACTCCCCAGGGGGTCACATGCTGAGAGTTCCAGGAGCAGTGCTTATAATAAACCATTGTTTATAGTTCAGTTCGAGTTCAATAGCTCAACAACCCCCCCCTCCCACTTCTCCTCCCCACTCTCCCACCCAATGGTTTACCTCTAATAGGGTTCTTTAATCTACTCTCTAATGGTGGGACGGATACACCACCCAGGTCCAGTTATAGTTTTAATGGTGTTTACACAGTCAAAGTAGCTCAGCTTGCTAGACCATCGAGCCTCAAGGACAGGCAGAGCATCTGCTCAGGGCTCTGTTAAATTAACCTTTAGTCAGTTTGCCCTAATTGATCCAGTGCTTCATTCCCAGGGCATTCTAAGTATTTAAAAGCATGTAAGGGAAGATCTAGCCTGTAACCATGGTGGTTTAAGAGAGCTGCTACAGTATTCCTTTTGAAATATACCACTGAACTAAAAATTTTTTAGGAGATATTGGGCTGAACATAAATTAATTCATTTGGGGCAAGATTAGTCTTTAAAATGTGGACCAAAATGTAGGAACATGAAAGCACTTGTTTTGTACTCAAGGAAGACTTGCTGCAACACTGACATCCCTTCCCCTGGTTAGAACATTTGTAAGAGCCTGTATGCCCCAGCAGCTTTCATCAATAGAGGGACGATATATGGTGACCTCTGTGCGTCAGCAAATGGGATTTGCCCGGCAGAGGTGCACAGACTTCAGAGAACCATACCAGGCTTGGAGTGGGTTCCATCTATGGCCAGAAGCTTGCCAGCCAGAGCTCAATGGAGTGGATGGCATAGGATCTGGAGTGGCGGAGACCCAGGTTAGAATCTCAACTCTCACACCTACCGGCTTTATGACCTTGGTCAGTCAGTCTCTTAACCAGGTTAAGTTTCCATGTTCACATGTGTAAAATGCGGAGGATATTAGTACCCACCTCCCAGGGTTGCTATGAGGACTAACAAAGGTAACACATGGACAGCGTTTGGCGTGCAGTAAATACACAATAAATGTTAGCAGAACAAAGAAACAAAGCAAAACAAATTAAAACCCAAACAACAACAAAAGTAGGATAAGAAGCCCTGAAGAGCTACAGAAAATTTTTTAGCTACTTGAAACTGGCACTGTTCCCTTCCTTTCCACCCCCGTCTGCGAGCATGATAATTGCAGTGACCTCAAAGTAAAATATATTTAGTATGTTATAGTATAAATACTGTATGTTATAGGGGTCTAGAGTTCAAACGCCCTTGATAAATTCAGGACAAAAATGAGAACTAGGGCTTCCCTGGTGGCGCAGTGGTTGAGAGTCCGCCTGCCGATGCGGGGGATGCGGGTTCGTGCCCCGGTACGGGAGGATCCCGCGTGCCGCGGAGCGGCTGGGCCCGTGCACCATGGCCGCTGAGCCTGCGCTTCCGGAACCTGTGCTCCACGACGGGAGAGGCCACAACAGTGAGAGGCCCGCGTACCGCAAAAAAAAAAAAAAAAAAAAAAAATTAAAAATGAGAACTAGCCCCGTGATACTTGCTGTTCTCAGAGGAGACTTCTAGAACCCACGAGTGTCGATGGGTGCTCTTTTTCTGAGCACACAGTCAGACTACATTTCCCAGCCCCCCCCCCCCCCCCCCCGCACAGTTAGTTGTGGCCACCTGATTGAATTCTGGACAATGGAAGTGAGGTGGGGCCACTTCCGAGTCTGGCCTGCTAAACCCTCCTAGGTGCAAGCTTTGTTCCTTTTCATTTGCTGGCTGAATGGAGAGGACACCAAGGACATGAAGAGCCTGAAAGAGGGCCAGCCCAGAGGGAATAAGGAAGGCCCACCTCCTATCTACACTGGATTGTGACACAAATGAGAAAGACATTCTTATTGCTTCAAGCTACTGATACTTATGGTGTGATCATAGCAGCTTGCCTCTTCTGATGGATACAATGAGTTTTTTTAATCTTTTGCTGGTCTCTGCAGGGTGGGTAAACACCAGATAGGCAGTCAGGAGAGCTGGTCCTAGTCTGGGCCCTACCCCTCGCTTCCTAATGCACCTAAATGGTCTCAGAGAGCTGAGAGTCTGAAAAGGAGGTCAATGATTCCTTCCTCTCTGATGATGACACAATTGCCTCTCTGCCTGAGCAGAGACTTGGCTGGGAAATGCGTTTTGCTAAGCCCTTGGAAGGAGATGCCAGCTGCCCTTCCCCTCCTTTTCCTGGAGTTTGACTTACGTGCTGGCTCTGCAGCTCAGCACACTGCAAAAACTATATGGTTCAGTCACTTAAACTAGTTCAATGACTTTGTCCAAGTCCCTTCACTACTTTGGGCCTCAGTTTCCTCGTCTATACAATGGGAATGATGATTCACCTACCAAAGAGAGTTCTTATAAGAATTAGAGGTAATTTTTACATTGCGTGAATCACAGTGCCTGGCACTGGTAATCACACAACAACAAGTTGTTGCTCTTAAATCTGTGTGCTTGAAACTTGGTACAGTCCAAAAACATTTGTTGAGCACTTGCTGTGGGACGCAGAGGCATATGGGTAGACAGAGCTCTGCCCTCAATGCATGTATGCTCCAGTCCTGGCACCCCCTAGCCTCCTCCCACCCCTCCCCATCTCCCCAAACATACACATGGGCATGACTTGGCAATATGAAGTAGAAAACAAAGAAATGAAAAAAAAATTATACACTTTGGGTGAAATGTATGGTATGTGAAGTTTATCTCAACAAAGTTGTTATATATATATAAAAAAAATAAATTACTGGGTACAGAATTTTACTTTTTATACTTCTGTTGCATTTGATTTTGTTTTGTTATGATACAGTTTTTTTTATAATTAAATTATAAAAATATAATTTTTATAATTAAAAGGGAATAAATATGTTTTACTTACTGCAAAAAATAAAAAGAGAAAGCAAAGAAATGAATTTTCAAAGGGACGAATTCAAAGGGGTATCTGGGGCCAGGCTTCTGCTCTCCCCCCAGGCTGTTACTTGGAGTCAGGTATTCCTTCCTTAAGGAATTTCTCCCTTTTAGTCCAAGGGTTGGCAAAATTCGGTGGTTAGACCCTGGGCAGGAGGAGTCAAACCTCAGAGGGCTCGCAGTCAGTAGAAAAGCCTCAGATGCAGCTTAAGATTGACTCCTTTGGTCTGAAGGAAACTGGGGAGAAGGGAGAGGTCAGAGTTCAGAATCATTGCTCTGTTTCCCAGGTATGAGGGGTGAGGGAATCCGGAAGCCTCACAGAGTAAGAGAGGGACAAATAATTATATATCCATGCATTAATATTCTGAATGTAAGATCTTCAGTAGTCATTCCAAGCACAGTGTAACAAAGCCTTTAAGGACAGGCTTAAGAAGGATTAATTTACAAAGACCCAACAGGTAGAAACCTCTAAGATAATTGTGAATGGAAAAATGATACCATTTTTTCTTTTGCACATGTGTCCCTTATAGTTCTAGGAATAAGTAAAACAAATTTCCCAAATTCTCTCTCTGATTTTGCTCTAGGACAGTGCTTGGAGATCACACTATAAACCCTCTCCTTTATAATATATGAAGCAAATTAGAACTATGGTCCTCAATCTTCTATTCACAAAAATAAGAGTTTTAGGACCAAACCTAGGAATTTTGTGCATCAGAGCTATCTGGAAAGATGCCAAGCTTGCTCTGTATCCTTTGATAAGGACAACGGTCCTCCCACAGTTCCCTGCTGCAGGAAGCTGACTCTAAGGCTGGGGTTGAAACAAAGGTGGCCACTGGACTGGACCAGGCTGGAGTGGCCACCAAAGAAGCTGTCCAGGGGTTGGATACACACCCGTGAGATGGTCTTGTCTGGGAAGCTCTGCCCAGGAAACTTCCCTTCCTGCTCAGGGAGGAAAAATGAACTAACACTTTTAGTGGTAAGCTCGTGAGAGTAGGAATCACCATAGCAACAGGGCATGAGAATGAAGACCTTCGACTCTCGTATCTGAAGAGCGGATCCTAGGCCTGTCTTGGGTCTTGAAAAGGAGCTGCTCCTGGTTTCCATGAGCTTCTTTACCTGTCTATAACCGTCATGTAATAGTGATAGATACGTGACTAACAACTCCCATTACTTGAGGAAACTTGAAGGAATTTCTAACAACGTGTAAATCTTGGTCTCAGTATTTATGAATTGGAGCTGTGTGGGGAAATCTTACTTATGACTAGAATTTACCAGGCCACACAGGGGAGAGGATTCTTCTAGGGGACACAGCTGCTCCAGGTATAGAGGCGTGGACGGTCAAGGTGGGTCCAGAGGATGTGGGAGGGCCAGTATGACTAGCAAGAAGCATGGCGGGGGGGGATGGCAGGCTGTGGGGTTGGAATAGTAGGACCCAGATTGTCAGGGGTCTGCTTGTCACGCTGAGGTTTGGACGAGATCCTTAAGCAGGGTGAGGGATGGGACGTGATCAGATTCACTTCTCTGTTGGTTTCCTTTGGGTTACAAATACTGTTAACACTAGTAAAGACACACTGAGAAAAAGGAGGCCAAGAAATGATCACATCAGCTGCACATTCAGGTCTCATAGAGAAGCAGAATGTCAGTCAGCACACAGCCATGGCTCTAGGGAACTGAAATCGAGGCCTTAAGAAAATTATTTTAAATTCTAGATGATGCCATTTTGCTTTTCACAACTCAGTATTCCAATCACAGTATTGCCCCCTTGGAATACTTTCCTACTTTAAGTTCCCAGGGCTTGAAGGAAAGATGTTTAAGGAATATTTTCATCTTGTCTTTCACACTTAAATTCAAATGTTCATGTCTAATGAACCACAGGCGGCTGCTGTAACCCAGAGAGCATTAATTGTTCAAGGACCAGAGTGAAGTCAGCATCGTGTGATACATGGAATCCCTCTGACCACAATATTGAAGTGATGGGATGTTTGTCCTTCACGAAGCATGGCATGAAAACCTTGGCTATGAAGTTGCAGTTAAAATAATAATAATAATAATTTTTTCTTTATTTTGTAGTTAGTAAACATTGTGGCTTAAAAAGACTGAGTCACTGTGTGGTATGATGGACTTATGGTCCTATAAGTTTGTAAACTTTAAGGGGTCTAGAAAGAAATATGTGATCTGATTTAGGCCGTAAAAAGCCTAGTTTCATAAACTTTAAATTTAGTCCACTCTCTCAAACAAGGGTGATATACTCCAGAGCTCGATTCCCTAACTGTAGTTCCTATAATGAAAATCAGCAGTTACAACTTCTAACGACTGCTGTTTACAGACCCTCAGGGCTGGTCAATATGTAAGTTGGTGCAAACTTTCTGGAAGACTATTTGACGATATGTATCAGGAGCCTTATATGTGATCACATGCTTTGACTCAGAAATTCCGCCTCTGGGAATAGTATCCTAATCAGATATATTTATCACAGCATTATTTATATTAAATCCAAAGTAAAACTGCTGAAAGATCCAATTATAGGGAACTTACCAAATAAAATTATGGTATATAATTCATGTGATGAATTATTAAGAAGTCAGAAAAATGTTTTCAAAGGATATTTAATTCCTGGAAGATTATTCACAATATAACCTTATTTGAGAAAAGGACATAAAATGACACACACACATACATATATGTAAAGTTTTGGGTATGTATTTATATACATTTTTAAATGCTTTAAAAGAAAACCTGGGAGAAAATACTCCAAATCAAAGACCGTATGCAATAATCAAATGTTAATAGCATTTGTCTTTTGGTGGTAGGTTTACAATTGCTTTAATATTTTTGTTTTTCATTAATTTTCCTAATTTTCCTCAATGCATGTATACTATGAATATAGTCAGGAAACATTTTATTTAAGCCACACACACAAAATTATCATTTGAATAGTCATTAGTTGAAAGGATGATTACATTCAGAAAAACAGAACAAAGACCAAAGCTTTCACTACCCCCAATCTGTTGACACAATTACAGGCAATAAGCAGGTGACCTTACTCAGGTCTCCGTTCTTTTTCCAGCTTATTCCTTGGGTGAGTTGATGAAGCCAAACCAGATTCACTGTGGTCTCCCAGGCCTGTCATCATCATCATCACCGCTAACAGGTATTGGGCACGTGCCATGTGCCAGACATTTTCAGAAGGGTTTTTCACATATTGTCAATTAACCCTTACAACAGCACTTTGGAGTAGGTATTATTATTGTCCCTGTTTTACTGATGAAGAAACCAAGCAACAGAGAAGCTTGCCCGAGTTGACACAATTAGTAAGGGACGGAGCTGGATTCAGACTCTACGGAGTCTGACATGCTGTAATGCAAGGCCTTATGCTGCACTGCCTGCCAGAAATCAACAGACAATACTGGAATTTTTGGAACTAGAGGAGATCATTGCTCTTTTTTAAACAAAGGATTTTTTTTCAAATCAAACTCTGTGTAATTCCAATATCTAAAACATTTCTTTTTAAAGGAGGGGTTACTTCTGGTTTAGTTGAGGCAGAAGCTGGGGTCCCTTGCTGTGCCTTTTCCTCATTTCCCATTGAGGGCGCTGTGGTTCCTTAGATTTGTGCAAGTCTTCTGAAAAATTCTTGTCCCGTTCCAACTACTTCTACTCAGAGACCGTAAACCTGGGCAAAGAGCTTTTAAAAGGCCTGCCCTAGGGCGGCCAGTTAGTATGTGCATAAGCCAGTGCTTCTCTAGTATCACCCCAGAGTACACATGTACCTTACTCAGGACTCTTTCTGTTACAAGGAACAGAAACCCAACTCAAACTTGCTTACACAGAAATGGGAATTTATTAGTTCAAATAATTAAGCAATCCAAGGAGATGTTGGCTTCAGGTATAGCTGGATCCACGAGCCCAATATCACATAAGAGGCTCTGTCCCCCCCTTTAATTTCTTAGCTCTGCATCCCTGTGAATTAAGTTCCCATTCTCAGGAAGACTCTCCACATCGTACACTTATACCGTAACAGCTCTAGATGTGCGGGATTCCTGCATGGTAAACTGGATAATCTGTGTATCCTTCTAGTTAAGATTTGTTGACCTTTATTCTGTTAGTGGTATGATGATTAGGTCCCTCGTTCCCCATTTAAGAAAGAGAAAAGAAATGAACACAGAGTGCTTAGTGGTCCATGACATGCACCATCACCTTCTGTAGGCGTGGTGGTAAAAAGCTCCTCCTGGTAGCCAGGCACCCTGGTCTATTCATCTCTAGGTCTATCTGTTCACAAAAATTACACCGTCTTGATTACTACAGAAAGTCTTGAATTCAGGTATAGTAACATTCCTACTTGGTGATGGTGGTGACGGTGGGTGGTGGTGTTATTGCCATCCTCCTCCCCCTTTACTTCCTCCCCACCCACCCCACATTCTTCTTCTGTCAGATTTATTGATGTATAATTTAAATACAATAAAATTCACCAATTTTAGCTGGGCGATTTGATAACTTTTCGCAAGAATATATGTATATAGTCATGTCATTACCACAATCATGGTAAAGAAGAGTTTCATCATTCCCCAAAGTTTCTTTGTGCCCCTCTGCAGTTAATACCTGCTTACCACTCTCTAGCCCCTGGCAACAGCTCTCAATCAGGTTTTCCCTTTCAAGTAATTGGAATCATACATATGTTGTCAGTTGTGTTTGATTTCTTTCACATAGCATAATGCTTTTGATGTTCGGTCATGTTTTTGCATTTATCAGTAACTTGTTCCTTGTTATTGCTAAATAGTACCCCAATATAGGCGTATACTACAATTTGTTTATCCATTCACAAGTTCATGGACATTTGGTTGTTTCTACTTTTTTGGCCGTTATGAATAATGCTACTGTGACCATCCATGTACAAATCTTTGGCTGGGCATATGCTTTCATTTCTCTTTGGTAAATATCTAGAAGTGGAATTGCTGGTCCATACGGTAAGTCAATACTTAACTTTTAAAGCAATTGCCAAACTGTTTTCCAAATTGGCTGTGCCGTTTTACGTTCCCACCAGGAACGTATGAGGGTTCCAGTCTCTCCACATCCTCCCAGAACTTGATACTATCTCTCTCTTATTTATTATAGCCATTCTAGTGAGTGTGTAGTTGTGTCTTATTTCGTTTTTAGTGTGCATTTCCTATGTCTAATGATGCAGAACATCTTTTCATGCGCTCATTTGCCATCTATATTATCTTCCTGGTGGGGTGACTGTTCAATCCTTCTCCCCATTTTTTATGGCTTAAAAATGAAAGATAATACTTCAATTTTTAAAAGAAACCAGAATAACATCTTACATCATTGGAATAGGGAATTTTAAATTATAAATATGATAAAAATGAGAAATCATAAAGAAAAATTTTAATATGTTAGATTATATTAAGGACTACTTTCCACTAAAATATTAAAAGGTGAAAAGACAAACTGCATAACAGGAGAAGATATTTTCAGGACATACAAATAACAAGAACTAGCATCCAAAAAATATAAAGAGCATCTACAAATTAATAACAAAAAGAAAAGCAACACATCCCATTAAAGGCTTTAGAAAAGGAAACAGGAATGGTGAGTGAACACAGGAATATATTCTCAAAATCATTGGTAGTTGTGCATGCAAATCAAAACCACAATGAGATATCATGTCTCTGCATTTTTAATTGGGTTGTTTGTTTTCCTACTTGATATGGACTGAATTGTGTCCCCCCTACCCCAGTTCATATATTGAAAACCAAACACCCAGTGTGATGGTGTTTGGATATGGGGCCTTTGGGAGGCTATTAGGTTTAGATGAAGCCATGAAGGTGGGGCCCTCATCATGGCATTAGTGCCCTTATAAGAAGATACACCAGAGAGCTTCGTCTCTTTCTTCCTGCCATGTGATGGCATAGGGCCCTCTGCAAGCCAGGCAGACATCTCTCACCAAAACCCAATATTCTGGCACCTTGATCTTGAACTTCTAGCCTCTAGAATAGTAAGAAAATAAATTTCTGTGTTTAATTTTTGTGTTTAAGTCTGTGGTATTTTGTTATTGCAGCTGGAATAGACTAAGACACTACTGTAGAAGTTCTTTAAGTATAACAGATATGTCTTTGTTGGTATGATTTGTAAATACTTCTCTTATCTATGACTTGCCTTTTCATTTTCTTAATGCCTTTTGACGAGCAAACATTTTTAATTTGGGTGAAGTCTAATTTATTGATTTTTTTTCCCCATCTATTTCCCTTATTTTGTGTTTTTTGAGTAACCAACACAAAGATATTTAAGAAATATCTTCCAACCCCAAGGTCATTCAGATTTCATCCTATGCTTGTTTCCAGAATTTTTATAGTTTTACTTCTTACCTTTAGGTCTATTATCCATTTCAAGTTAATTTTTTATATTGTATGATGTAATTGTCAAAATCTTTTTCTTTTTCCTTTTCTGTTCTTTCCTTTCTTTCTCTTTTCCTTTTCTTTTTATCCCCTCTTATTGAAAAGATTATCCTTTCCCTATTGAATGCCATTGGTCTCCCCATCAAAAATTAATTGACCCTATGTTTATGGGTCTATTTCTAGACTCTGTTCTATTGCATTGAGCTATGTGTCTATGCCAATACCACAGTGTCTTGGTAATTGTAGTTTCATAGTAAATCTTAAAATCAGGGAATGTAAGTCTTGCAAATGTGTTCTTCTTTTTCAAAATTGTTTTGGCTATTTCTAAGCCCTTTGTATTTCCATATAAAAATTTTTTAATTAATTAATTTATTTATTTATTTTTGGCTGCATTGGGTCTTCGTTTCTGTGTGTGGGCTTTCTCTAGTTGCAGAGAGAGGGGGCTACTCCATTGCAGTGCACAGGCTTCTCATTGTGGTGGCTTATCTTGTTGCGGAGCATGGGCTGTAGGTGCACAGGCTTCAGTAGTTGTGGCACGTGGGCTCAGTAGTTGTGGCTCACAGGCTCTAATGTGCAGGCTCAGTAGTTGCTGAGCATGGGCTTAGTTGTTCCGCAGCATGTGGGATCTTCCCAGACAAGGGCTCAAACCTGTGTCCCCTGCATTGGCAGGCAGATTCTTAACCACTGCGTCACCAGGGAAGTCTTATTTCCATATAAATTTAAGAATCAACTTGTCACTTTCTACAAAAGAGGCTGATGGTATTTTAATGCAATTACAGTAAATCGATTGATTAATTTAAGGAGAATGTGCAATATTAAATCTTTTAATCCATTAATAAGGTGTATCTCTCCACTTATTTAGGTGTTCTTTAATTTCTCTCAACAATGACATATGGCTTTCATTGACCTGGACTTATATTTAGTTTGTTAAATTTATCTCTAAGTATTTCATATTTTTGATAGGATTCTAAATATTGTTTTATTAATTTCAATTTTTTGATTGTTTATTGCTAGCATAGAGAAAAACAATTGATTTTTGTATATTGGCCTTGTACCCTGCAGCCTTGCTAGACTCACTTATTAATTCTAGTAATCTATTTTGTAGATTTGCAAGAACTATCTATCTAGTTTGCAGATTTCTAAGGTTTATCTATCATGAATGGTTAGGGACAGTTTTGCAAACAGAGACAGCTTTAGTTATTTTTTTACAATCTGCACATTTTATTTCTTTTTCTTTCTTTATTACTCTAAGATCTCCAAAACAATCCTGAATAGAAGTGGTGAGAGCTGACAACCTTTCCTTGTTTCTAATCTTAGTGGGAAAACATACACTCTTTTACCATTAGGCATGATATTAGGATTAATTTTTTTTGAGATAATAACCTCATTATCAGGTTGAGAATGTTCTCTTCCATTCCTTCTTTGCTAGAAAATATATTTTTAGAATCATGAATGGGTGTTGAATTTTGTCAAATGCTTTTTTAATATTTATTGTGATGAGCATATGTATTTTGGTTTTAGTTTGTTATTATGGTAAATTATATTAATTGATTTTTTTCATGTGAAAGTAACCTCAGATTTCTGGGATAAACCTCACTTGGTTATGACATGTTATCAATTTTGTTAAGGATTTTTGCATGATGTTCTTGAGGGAGGGATATAGGTCTGTGGTTTTCTTCTCTTGTAATGTCTTTGTCTGGTTTTGAGGTCAGGTTAATGCAGTATAATGACCATTGAGATGATTTTGGCTGCAGTGATTTAGGGTACTCTTGAGCAATCATTAGATTATTATTAGATTTTACAAAAGAAAGGAAGCGTCTTTTTTGTGGTAACATGATTTCATTAAAGTCTGGGATTCTTAGAATTAGAGAATAAACAATTTCATCCAAAAGCAAATAATGGTCACCATAATGAAAATAACTGAAAGGATAAAGCCGATTTTAGCAGAAAGTCTCATATAAAATCACTTCTAAATAAGCAACTGGGCAAATGAATAAACCTTATTTCAGATCTTGGGAAGAGGCTGGCAAACTCCTCGGTTACGCTCAAGAAGTTGGGAGGAATTCAAGTACGGCACTCAGGGATGTTCACTGCACACCTCTGCTGTGAGATAAGATGCAAATTGTGGCTGCAATGGGGATTCTCTTGATTTGTTTCATCTTCCTGATTTTCTTTGGCACATCTTTAGACTGACAGTGATAACACTGACCTCCCCACTGAGAGTGTATGTGGGGAAAAGAGGAGACGGTGTTGATTAAAAGCAACAATTGTTTAAGGAAACAAGGAGTCTGGAACCTTGACTGCTACCAGGAGAGGTGTGGAGACTCCCGGTGGGAGCAGGTTAGAGATAGACTTGCAGCTCCAGCCCAGATGCCTGCATTTATGTGATGAGCAATGATCTTTCTGTGCTTTGTCAGTACTGAGAAAGTCTTCTTCTCAAAATAATTATTTTATCATTGTAGCGGGAAAAGCTCTCATCTTTCGTCTAAATTGATATCTTCATCTGCCTTATGGAAGCCTCATCCTTACTAAGGCTTTGGCTGAGATGTTGGCTGCCTTCTGCCACAGTCAGATTTTCCTCCTAATATTTTCAGGACATTTTAGTCTGTGGTGACTTCCAAAGGAGAAGGAAGTTCAGGATCCACCCCATCATGTCTCCAAGATGAAAAAAGATTGAATAGAGACAGAGAGAAAAATCACTGTGGTCACTAGCAGGGAGCAATATGTAACTGAGTGGAGTGGTTTTCTCGAGAAATGGTCATTTCTTTTCTGTCCACCTACCTGGGTTGCCTTAAAAGCAGAGCCTGAAACAAAGGCTTACATACAGGTGGTTTACTTGAGAATGTGGTCCCAGGGGGCAGGAGTGAGTGAAAAACAACAGAGAAGGAAGGAAAGCCAACATAAGGATGTGTTGTTGAGTTGACCATGGCATAGGCAATTGGGCAACCCTGCAGAATTTTCTGAGGATCCGTACGAAATGTGTTCCAGAACGTCCATGGGGGATGAAAGAAAGAAACGCATATTTATCAGCTCTTATCTGCCCCTCATCACCAGTGGCCCCAGTGTCAGCAGCCCTGCATTTTGAGCTGTCCACCTAGGAACGCTGTGCCGTTCCCATCTTATGATTCTGACATCAGAACAGTAGTTGTGAGACATAAGACAGCACGGAAGGGAATTATTAGGGACTCGGACTGCAGCAAGGATGAACCAGACAGGCCCCCAGTTTGGAATGTGGGGTGGAGGATGGTGCATCTGTTTTTCAACAAGTCAGAGTGCAGGCCCTGAGATGGGGCTGGCCCAAGTCTGACAAGGTGTCAGGACTTCCACTAAAGGAACTGAGGTCACAGACGGGAAACTAGAGCATTGCAGAAGAAATAGAAGCAGTTGTAAGATTTCAGAAATTGGGGGATTGCAGAAGGATTGACAGAATGTTTAGACAGCCTTTTGGGCACAGAGAGACTTCCCCACCGCCATCCGCAGGCTTACAGAAGCCAGACTAACTTCACGCCAAGCACTGGGTCCCTCTGAATCGACTGTTCGCCTGAACACATGGTGTGATTCACAGGTTCAGAATGAGGGGATTGGTTCCCCTGGCCGGGGATGGGGATGACAAACTAGAAACTTGCCTGACTCTTAGCTCAACTGCAGCTGAGCAGGAGGCCTCTGCCCTAGCGGGGTTGGCACATAACCCCTGACCCTGATCCCAATCTGACATAACCTGCCGGTTGACCCTCAGACCGCAGGTTAACCAGGCCCCCTTGCCTCGGCTGGCAGGGTGACTGCCCCACCACTAACACCTAATCCTTTGAGGCTGAGACCAAACTCTCAGCCGGGACTAATAGCTCACTGACCGAGGACAGCATAAACACACCAGATATCCCAAACTGTAACTCATGTTTCCTCTGTTAATTTCATTTGGGGGGAAAGAGCCATATTTTATTATAATGGACCAGGATCTCTGTTGCATCCTACCGCACACGGTAACAATGTAAGCAAATTCATTTTGACAAGCTTTCCATTTTTATTCTGTTTAATATCAATACCTTTATTTTATGGTGTTCAAAGAATGATCTCAGATCCTCTAGGTTTTCATGGAGAAAACACACGAATTGATGCTTTTGATTGAAACAAAGATGTTGAAAGCAAATTTAAATGAGACGTGTGGTTTTATAAATCGTTGGCTGTGTAACAAATGATAAGGTAGCTTCCCTTTATTTTTCTTCAAAGGAAAAAATTCCAATTGAATGATGCTTTGAAAATAGCTAACTGGAAGCGTGAGGGACTTGTTTAGAAAGTTGAGGTGACAACGGAAAGTCAAGACCACACATGTTCCTGTGTTTCCTAGGGGAAAACATCTCCAATTTAAAGAGACTTAGGTGCTGCTGCCATTTCTTCAGATATAATGCGTAAGAATGGAAAAGATGGCTTTTCTTAATGAAACATTACGATGTAAATCTTTTAAAATGAGTATGAAAAGTGACATTTTTCCTTTCTCAAGATGTTTCCCTTATCTCGTCATAGTTTTATTGTTTGATGTTGACATCTTTAACTCTGTGCTTTCCAGCAGCACCCGGGGACACTACAGGGGGGCATCTTCGGGAACCAGGAGTCTCGCTCCTCTCCATGGCTCCCCACACTTGCTGGACCGTTGTTTCCTGAGGTGCCGCCCTGCCTCCGCCATCCCCTCCTCAGCGTGCTATGTGCCGTCCCTGGCCCCATCCTGTGCAACCTCTTCTGAACTCCTCTCTCCCTGTTCACTGAGACACGGTTATCCTTATTTCCCTTCCCAAATTCCTGGCAGATTTCTACCTGTTCGCCATCTTTTAAGATTAATCCTAGATTACAGTGTTGATGAGTAGCCTGAGTTCCTAAAATAGGTCGCACATAGACCAAGGTGGAAAACTGAGCTAATTGGGTCACTGAAATTAAGTGAATTTTGTGTCATAACAGGACCCAGTCCATCAGACCCTCTCCCAGCAGCATTAGCTCTTGAGCAATGTGATAAAAACCAGAAGTAAACAAGAAAGTCTTCTAAAGCGACGAGTCAAATAGCTGTCACAGAATCCACATAACTTTATTTCTTTGATTAAATTTAACAAAAACTTATTGAGTATTTTCTATCTGCCAGGTGCTGTCCTGGGTGGTAGGAATACTGAGATGAATAATCTCAGTAATCTCTCTCTCTCGTCTTGTGCCAGAAAGGATCTGAGGCAGCTTGTAGCAGAAACCTGTAAAATAAAATGGCCAAATACAGGTTTTTAAAACCCTGGGTAAGGCAAACATAAATTAAAATAGGTCACATCCAGGGGAAAAAGAGGACACAGATACACGGCCAGTGACAGCCTTTGTAATTGTGATTCTGAGCTGTGAATTTGACTCTAAGTGCGTTAAGTGGCTAAGGGAAAAGGGAAACATGGTCGGATACACGTTTCCCGTTGCAGAAACAGAGAAACTGTTTAGTTACTTAGGGAGAGGAAGATGAACAAGACATGGTTCCTAATGACAAGGAATTTGTAATCCAGCAGGAGAGACAGATCTCAGTGAACAGCTGTAAAACAAAGCTGTATTATGACGGTCTGTATAAAGTGCTGAGGGAATAGAGAGAGAGCAGCAGTTTACTGGGCTTGAGAAGGAGAAGGTGCTACAAGGAGGAGAAGGGTGCGTGAGTCAGCGGGAAAGAGTACAGTGACCCTAGATTAGCGACTTCCAGATATGTGCACATAAAAATTGCTTCTGGTGCTTGTTAAGACTCTGAGTCAGTAGGGCTGGGATTTTTCACAAGGACTCCAGAATGCTAATTCTAGTGCGGAGTGACCTGACTTGGAGAAACACTGGAATAGACTCTCCCGGTGTTGCACATTGAAAGATGATGTTGGAAGAGGAGGCTGGACCCATTTGGAATGGGCCTTGTATGCTGCAGTCAGAAACGTAGGCTTTATGGGTAATGGGGGACGGCTGGCGCTTAAAAGCCTAAGCAGGCGGATGACACTATCAGATCTGTGTGTGTCCGTGTGTGGGCCTGTGTTTTACTCTTCTTTTCCCTGATTAGAAATGCAACAGCTAGAGGATGAAAAGCAGGAAGAGACCAAAGCAGGGAACCAACTAGGAATGTTGCAGGGTCCAAATCAAAGAAGATAAGGATGTGCTTAGGGTAATGACAGGGGAAATGGAGAAGGTGAACACTTTTTTGCAGTGAGCACGAACCTGTTATTGTATTATTAGTCACAGATTTACTTTTCTGGTTTATCTGTTGTTTTCATGTCTCATCTAGTATTATTTGACTTCAGTTTCTGCTCTCTGGCATCTGGCTTAAACCAACAAGCAGCCCCAGTGATCTGCAGGGGAGAGGGTCCTTGCTGAGTTCTGTGTGGTCCACGTGTAGGGAGTGGGATGGCTTTGAAGAGCCGTGAGGGACGGTTGCTCACTGTCATGTAGGGGAGACCACTTCTCTCACGGTGAACTCACATTGGAGGGTCACATAGTGTGTACAGTTCTTTTGTTTCCTTTTTTATGTTGACACATTTTTAAAACTCTGTTTTCATAAACAGATAAAACAGAGAGGACAGTAGTGAATCCTCATAACTAATTACTCAGATTCTGCAATTTCAAGATTTTTATAACCGTTTTTCAGCTATATTGAGGTATGATTGACAAAATTGTATATTGTAAAGTGTACAACATGATGATTTGACACATGTATATTTGTGAAATGATTACCACAGTTAGCTTCATTAACACAGCCATCCCTCACATAGTCACCTTTTTTGTGTGGTCACAACACTTAAGGTCTACTCTCTTAGCAACTTTCAAGTACACAACACAGTATTATGGACTATAGTCACCATGTTGTACATTAGATCCCCAGAGCTTATTCATCTTATACCCTTGTACCCTATGACAAGCATCTCCCTATCTCCCTGCCACTGGACTCGGTAACCACCATTCTCCTCTCAGTTTCCAGAGTTCGGCTTTTTTTTTAGATTCCATGTATGAATGAAACCATACAGTATTTGTCTTTCTCTGGCTTATTTCACTTAGCATAATGTCCTCTTGGTTTGTCCATATTATTGGGAACGGCAGTATTTCCTTCTTTCTCACAGCCAAGATACATACACACCACCTCTTCTTTATCTGTTCATTCATCCTTTCTAGGTCATTTAGATTGTTTCCATATCTTGGCTATTGTGAACAATGTTGCAAAGCAGTGGTCCCCAACCTTTTTGTCACCAGGGACCAGTTTCATGGAAGACAATTTTTCCACAGACCGTGGGAGGGGGGATGGTTTCGTGATGATTCAAGTGCACTATATTTATTGTGCACTTTATTTCTATTATTATTACATTGTAATATATAATGAAATAATTACACAACTCACCATAATGCCGAATCAGTGGGAGCCCTGAGCTTGTTTTCACCTGCCACTCACTGATAGGGTTTTGATATGAGACTGCAAGTAATTGATTTATTATGGTCTCTGTGCAGTCAAACCTCTCTGCTAATGATAATCGGTATTTGCAGCCGCTCCCCAGCGCTAGCATCACCGCCTCAGCTCCCCCTCAGATCATCAGGCCTTAGATTCTCATAAGGAGAGTGCAACCTAGATCCTTCACATCCGAAGTTCACAGTAGGGTTCGCGCTCCTATGAGAATCTAATGCTGATCTGACAGGAGGCGGAGCTCAGGCAGTAATGCCAGCGATGGGGAGCGGCTGTAAATACAGATGAAGCTTTGCTCGCTCACTCGCCCGCTGCTCACCTCCTGCTGTGCAGCCCGGTTCCTAATGGGCCGTGGACAACTACTGGTCCGTGGCCCAGGGGTTGGGGACCACTGTTGCAAAGGACATGAGAGTAAAGATATCTCTGAAAAATATTTTCTTCATATTTATACCTAGAAGTGGAATTGCTGGATCATATGGTGGTTCTATTTTTAAATTTCTTGTGGAACCTCCATACCGTTTTCTCTAATGGCTGTACCAATTTCCATTCTTACCAAAAGTACACAAGGGTTCTCTTTTCTCCACATCCGTGCCAACCCTCATTATCTCAGATCTTTTCTATGGATAAACCTGTTCACACCTCTGGTTCCCTCTTTGGGGGGAAATCTTCTCTCAACCCTGCAGAGCCAGGCCATGTGCTGACGGCCATGTGCTTCCCTTAGTGTGGTGCTGATACTTGAGTTGGCGTGCTTTCTCTGAATCTCGCAGGCTGGTTTTCTGGGCATGCTCACCAGCCCTCTGCAAAGGCTCATACTTGCCACCTTCAGGGTACACAGGGAGTCAGACACGGGGCAGGGGTGTGTGTGGGGGAGGCAAATGGAGCAGTCAGGGTGTCTGTGAGCCAGCTGGGGGGACCTGCAGGTGAGGTGTCCCCCAGCAGCTCATGGGCAGGCTTCCTGGGGGATTCCGTGAAGCAGTTAGTAGGATCCGTGTCCCTGTGATGCCCTCTGAGAGCCCTGTCTGCTTCTCCCAGGGCCCTCCCACCCCCATGCCACGCAGCACACCTCCAGCTTCTGGATGGGGTGAGACAGAAGGGGGCCCCTTTGGCAGCGTTCCACACAGCTGGGGAAGCTAGCTGCTCCCTCACACACTCACTCTCCCCTGTGAGAAGTTCTCTCTTGCATTGAGCTGTGCTACCTTGGGGAAAAGATAACGTGGGTAAAGGGAAACTCTTCCTCTTATCCTCTTCAGTGTGTCCAATGTTGGATTTGTTTTTGTTCCAGTGCCACGTGGAACTTCTCCACCGGTCTCATAGATGGCCGCAAAGGCACTCTCCTCCATGGGTGACTGTTAAAATTGCTGTTCTTTAGGGGGACTACAAGAGAAAACTCCTATTTCACCATTTTGCTGACATCACTGCTGTGTGTTTTTATGTATTCTAAGAAAATAGCTAATAATGTCCAGTTCACTAAATTCTGCAAACACAATGTCTCCCCCTCAAAAAAGGCAATAAATTCCAGCACCTTTGCATGTAGCCCACAAAATGTAGTGTGTCTGAAGCTGGACAGCATTCCAGTGCAAAGTCCAATTGTTTCGAGTTTCCTCTCACACTTGCAGGGGTGTTTCTGAGCAGCAAGCCTGTGGTCCAGTCCATTATTTCATTTATGGTACAGGAGCCACTGAGCACAGGCCCAAGGTAAAGTCAAGTAAATAATATTTGACTGGGCTTCCCTGGTGATGCAGTGGTTGGGAGTCCGCCTGCCGATGCAGGGGACACGGGTTCGTGACCCGGTCCGGGAAGATCCCACATGCCGCGGAGCGGCTGGGCCCGTGAGCCATGGCCGCTGAGCCTGCGCGTCCGGAGCCTGTGCTCCACAAATGGGAGAGGCCACAACAGTGAGAGGCCCGCGTACTGCAAAAAATAAATAAATAAATAAATTAAATAAAATAAAAATATTTGACTGGGATCCACTGATTAAACCTGTGGTTAGCAGGACAATGACCTCCCAAAGATGTCCATGTCTTAATCCCCAGGACCAGTGAATATGTTATCTTACATGGCAGAAGGGATATATTGGTTTGCTGGGGTTGCTGTAACAAAGTATCACAAACTGGGTGGCTCAAACAGCAGAAATTTAGTCTCTCACAGTTCTGAAGGCCACAAGTTCAAAATCAAGATGGTAGCAGGGTTAGGTCTCCTTAGAGAAGTGAGGAAAGTCTCTGCTGTTCCAGGCCTCTCTCCTTGGCTTGTAGATGGCTGTCTTCTCCCTGTATTTCTTCACCTCACCTTCCTTCTACGTGTGTCTGTGTCTGTGTCCAAATTTTCCCTTTTAATAAGGAAATCAGTCATACTGGAGTGAGGCCTGCCCTAAGAACCTAATCTTTGTTGATTATATTTACAGTGACCCTATTTTCAAAGCAGTTCACATTCTGGGGTTGAAGACTTCAACGTTTGAATCTGGGAGACACAGTTCAACCCATACCAAGGGACTTTGCAGATAGGATTAAGGTTAAGGACGGTGAGATGGGGAGATGACCCTGAATTATCCAGATGGACCCAATCTAATCACACGAGTCCTTACAAGTGGAGAACCTTTCCCTCTGAGGTCATGAGAGAAAGTTGTGATGACAGAATGGCGGTCAGAGCAAGCAACGTTGCTGGCTTTGAAGATGGAGGAGGGGCCACAAGTCAGGAAACGCCAGTGGCCTCAGGTGCTGGAAAAGGCAAGGAAACAGATTCTCCTGCAGAAGGACCTCAGCCCTGACGATGCCTTGATCTAAGCCCAGTGAGCCCTGTTGTCAGACTTCCTACCCACAGACCTGTAAGAGGGCACATTTGTATTGTTTTCAGCCACTAAGTTTGTGGTAATTCACTACGTCCGTCAGCAATCGAAAACAAACACAATCCCCTCCCAAGCACAGCCCCTAAATTCACCACGTAATCCCAATCCCCCATAAATAATGCCTCTCTTTTGGGAGACACTCTCCAAAGAACTTCCCCCACAGCCACTGATCAAAACTGAGTTAGGTAGTGTCAGATTCCTGGCAGAGTGTCTGGCCAGCCCACGGCCACTACACTGTGCACCCCCCGATGTCAGGGTGAGCCTGGACAGCACGGTTACAGGACACCCTCCTGCCTGCACTGAGCTGTTGAGCAGGAAGGACGGTCTCTCTCAAGATCTCGAGCTAAGAAGCTCTGGGACCAGGAGCTCTGTTAATGACAGGGGTCTGGAGAGAAGGTTGGTGGCTTAGCTCTCTTGAGGTTCTGAAGGCTGTGCTGCTCTGCTTACAACAGTTCGCAGCGAATTTGTATGACTTGCCAGAGAACCTGAGCACTTGCACTTGGCTAACCCAGAAAGTCCCACCGAGACTGCACTGGAGAGGAGGAAAGGGAGATGCAGAAAAAAACCAGGGCAGGATGCTGCTCCCTGGTGTGGGAGAAGGCTGCCACTCCTGGAAGGAAAGAGTCTCAGAGGAGTTTCCGGGTTCCTTGTTACAATGATATGTTGTCAAATGACTCCGTGTTTTCTATGATGCCAGTAACCAATTACTGGAGGCCTTGTTTTCTTCTAGAAGAGCCAAGCCACACATCTCTTATTGTAGGTGGTTCTTGCACCACAGGCACTTATCTCTCTTACACAAAGGCTTGCAAAATACTCAACTGCCTCTCAGTGCCTTTGTTTTGCATTGTTTTGTTTTGTTTTAACGTGTTTGATTTTTGAAAGCTGTTAAGACCTAGATTGGAAACTCTCAGATGATCTGATCCTCTCCAGTGTCAGGATGCTTAAACAAGGCTCTAGTCTTTTCTTTGTATCTATTTCATCAGGAACGGCTGGAGATAAAAGCAAATGTCTTAGAAGAGCAAGTGTGACATCTGGTTTGCTATCAGGAATAAATCTCTACCTGCCAAGCAAGACTGTACGGCAATCTGGAACCACTTACTGTGCAAACTTGTTTTATTTCAAAATCGTATCACCTGACTTACCTTTCTATTTATTGCCTGTCTTGAATTCTTTTCCGGTATCAAGATGCTCCTAATGAAACACAGTTGACCTGAGTTGTTTTCTGTTTTAACATCTTTATTGGACTATAATTGCTTTACAATGTTATGTTATTTTCTGCTGTATAACAAAGTGAATCAGCTATACGTATACATATATCCCCATATCCCCTCCCTCTTGAGTCTCCCTCCCACCCTCCCTATCCCACCCCTCTAGGCGGTCACAAAGCACCGAGCTGATCTCCCTGGGCTACGCAGTTGCTTCCCACTAGCTATCTATTTTACATTTGGTAATGTATATATGTCAGTGCTACTCCCTGGCTTCGTCCCAGCTTACCCTTCCCCCTTCCCATGTCCTCAAGTCCGTTCTCTATGTCTGCGTCTTTATTCTTGTCCTGCTCCTAGGTTCATAAGAACCTTTTTTATTTTTTTTAGATTCCATATATATGTGTTAGCATACAGTATTTGTTTTTCTCTTTCTGACTTACTTCACTCTGTATGACAGACTCTAGGTCCATCTACCTCACTACAAATAACTCAATTTTGTTTCTTTTTATGGCTAATATTCCATTGTATATATGTGCCACATCTTCTTTATCCATTCATCTGTCCATGGACACTTAGGTTGCTTCCATGTCCTGGCTGTTGTAAATAGAGCTGCAGTGAACATTGTGGCACATGACTCTTTTTGAATTATGGTTTTCTCAGGGTATATGCCCAGTAGTGGGATTGCTGGGTCATATGGTAGTTCTATTTTGAGTTTTTTAAGGAACCTCCATACTAGTCCTTGACCTGAGTTTTGAGGTGAATAGTGAGACAGGGGTTTGTCAAAAGGACTTAAAGGGAAAGTGCTCTTATTTCCTCTAGGCTTTGTGTCTGCAAGGACACCACAGAAACCAAGCCCCAGCTCTAAAGGAAGGGAAGGGAAACTGATGGTGCTCTGATGCCCAAAACCCCACCCTAGGAGCTTGTTTTAAGATGTGATGAATAGGCAATGCATTTCTGCACTGATGTGTAACGTGGGGTCAGATGCCTGTTGGGCCACTGTCCAGTGTGTTGAAGGGTCTTGGATGGATGACGCTGGAGAGCAGGCCTGTGCCTGCATGACTTACTCTCGACTGTGTCCCCCTGCCACCAACCCTCCCTGCCACCGGCAGGGACTTGGCGAAGGCTTGAGATGACTGACAGGTGATGGTGGTACCTGTCAGCTGCCGTGTGCTGACAGATAGTGCCCTAGCTTTTCCAGATGCTGGTGCCCTCCCAGTTGAGTATTTGATGTGCAAAAACATGGAGGTGCCAAATGGCAGGCAAACCCACACATCCTCAACATGAGCACGAAAGACTGGGAAGCAACAGGCCCGTGATAGAGGGCTGTGGTTTGTATAGCAGCCTTCACATTTTCTTACACACTCTCCTATAGGTTATCCTGTAATACTCTTCAGAAAAGCCTGGTGAAGACGCTGCCGTCTTTCCTGTCCTACAGATGAGGATGTGGAGGTTCAAAGGGCTGACTAACTTACTATTAAATTGAGGAAGTGAGTCTCAAGCCCCTTTTGCCTAACTCTAATGCAGGGGTCTCAAACTCAGATGCCTGAGAGAACGGGGTAGTAATTACGGGAGAGCAGTGGCCTGGAGCCCACACAGCCCGTCCACAGGGGCAGCAACCCTCAGCAAAAGAGGGCGCTGCCATCTGAGAACTCAGGTCCAAAGTTACCAGAGCCTTCCATTTTTTCACTCCATAGTATGGATTTGTGTGTATGTGTGTGAGACTGCAACTTATTCAAAACAGCTTATTGAAAACTAAAAACAAAAACAATTTTGTGAGCCCTAAGTAGCATGTCTTAAGGCCTTCTTTTGTTTTCCCACCAGTTTGCAACATCTCCTGGTGGCTCATTTTACGTTCATTGAGCACCTACTATGTCAAGGGACTGTGCTGAGTGCTTGGGGGGCAGACACAGTCCCTATTTGAAAGGAGTCAATCTGCTAGTGAAGGCTCCTTTATTCATATCCACTGAGTCTATGTAGACTCAGCTTCCAGTCCTGGCCCCATGCTGGCTGCTAGGGTTAAAAAAAAAAAAACCACATGGTTGCATAACAATGTGAATGTACTTAATGCCATTGACTGTACAGTTAAAGACGGTTAAAATGGTAAGTTTTATGTTATTTATATTTCACAACAATAAAAAAGTCAAGCTGTAAAAAAAAAAACGTATAATTTTTATCCTTAACCAAGAAAAAACCTAAATAAGAAGAGAAAATTTAGTGCTATCAAATACTTCAACTCAGCAAATATCTGAGCACCCACTGTGCATGCAGCACCATCCTAGGTGCTGGGAATAGAAAGTTGAGGAAAATTAGTTCCTGTCTTCAATGTAGCTTCTACTTGGAGATGAGAGTAATGTTGGGAGCAGCCTAGGCTTTTGCAGTTGATAGATGATAACTCCCTGCCAGGCACTATAGAAAGTGCTCTGTGTTCTCTGGCTATTTCATTTGAGCCTCACAGCAACCCTATGGGGCAGATACTATTAACAACCTCATTTTACAGAAGAGGTGGCAGAGGCTCAGAGAGGTCAGCATCTTGCCCTAGGTCACACAGCACCAGAGAGTGGAGAAGCCAGGTTTTGAGCCCACAAACACTGACTCCAGAGGCCACGGCAGAGGGGGTTCAAGAGCCCTGGTGTAATTAGCCAGCAGAGATCGATGGGGCTCGGGAGGCAGGAGTGCTGAGGAGGCTGGGCGAGGGGGGCTCAGGACTGAGGCCCAGGTGCCGCTCTCCATGCAATTAAGCGTCCTGCACGTCTCCTGTTCCAAACGCATGGCAGTTTCACAGAGCTCATTGTCTCAGTGTGTTCGAGCTGCTATATCCAAATACCACAGACTGGGCGGCTTGTAAACAGCAGAAATGTATTGCTCGCAGTTCCGAAGCCTGGAAGTCTGAGATCAGGGTGCCAGCATGGTCGGTGAGGCCCGTTTTCCAGGTCACAGACTTCTTGTGTCCTCACATGGCAGAAGGGGTGAGGAAGCTTGGTGGGGTCTCTTTTATAAGAGCGCTAATTCCATTCATGAGGCTCCACCATCACGACCTCCCGAAGACCCCACGTCCCAATACCATCACTTCTGGGGGTTAGGATTTCAACATATGCATTTTGGGGGACACAAACACTCAGTCCATAGCAGTCATGAATGCTGATTCCTGAAGGATGAGAGATGGAGGAAATGGGGACGGTCCCACTGGCCACATAGAACAGGTTAACACAGGGCAGGGGAGAGCGGCTGCCAATATCATGGAGCCCTCAACGCCCAGCGGTGGCACAGTGAAGGGTGACATCACACAATGTGGAGGGACATCTGAGGGAGGTGGCAGCTGTGGCAGGGCCTGGGTACCTGCATGGGGCTTGTGGGTCTTAGCGACCTCAGCAACAGACACCCCTCCCACAATAGGACTAGAGGAAGGTGTCAGGCACCGCCTGGCAGCCGAGTGGGCTCAAGCTGAAGACTCTTGAAATAGTGGGAAGGGCGGCTTCCAACAGTGACTGGAGGTTCTACCAACATGCATGGGGCGGAGACTAAGAAATGTAGCTGCATGCAGGGGTTGCAGCACTGTTTTAGGCAAATGAACCCAACTGTAGATGCAGGGGCTGTGACACTCAGCCAGGGTGGTCTGGGGCACACGTCATTCATTCAACAAACATTAATTGAGTGAGTCCCCATGAGTGTCATGCTCTGTTTTATTTTTATTAAAGAATTTTTTAAATCAAGATTTTTAATTGAAGTAGTTGATTTACAATATTAAACTAGTTTCAGGTGCACAGCATAGCGATGCAGTCTTTTCACAGGCCATGTTCTAGATGTTGGGGACACACCAGTGAACAAGACAGGTGAACTCCCTGCCCTCAGGGAGCTCATTCTAGGTGGAGTTTATTATCTGACTAGATAATACACAAGCAAACAAAAATTATATAAGAAATTTTCAGAGAGTGACAAGAATATGAAGAAAACGGGGGAGGAGCATAGAATGTGATGGTGGTCACTAATCTAGATAAAATAGTCAGGGAAGGCTTCTCTGAGGAGGTGATATCTAAGCTGAGACCTGAATGGTAAGATGGGGTGGGCATGAGCTGGAGTGCAGAAGGCAGAGGGGAAAGTGGTATAAAGAACCTGAGGCAGGTGTGAGCTTATTTTCCTGCAGCTTTGAACACATCTGTCTGAGGAAAGGAGGAAGGTCAGTGTGGTCAGTGGGGAACGTTGGGGAAAGAAAGGTAAGAGATGAGGTTGGGAGGGGACCAGAACATATTGGGCCTTGCAGCCTCCAGGATATAAATGCACACGCATTGGAGCAGCCTCAACACTACCCTCAAGAGGTTCCTGGACCAGCTGGGAAGGGTTCAGGGAAAACTAGCTGGGCCATAGGGTGAACTCCTATGAGGCTGGTTGACAGTCCAGGGTGTCGTGTCCAAAGGGACCTGCAAAATCAAAGCTTGGTATAAGGGGACACGGACATATAAGGTGCCTGAATGCAGAGCAGAATATGGCTTTGGGAGTCCACCACGGAAGTGCCCGGCCACGTCAGTCCGAGCTAGTGGTAAAGGGGCTGGGTTTAGGGTAACACGGGAAAAGATCCTGGGCAGGTTAATAGGGACTCTGTGAATTTCACGGCTAACTGGGTAAGAGAAGCCAAAGCCCAGGTAATCGCTGGCTGAGAACACGGACAGACTGAAGGTGGCTGTAGTGGAGGAGGGTCGGCGGAAAGGGGATGGAGGCGGTGGGATGCGTGGGGGTGGGGTGGGCACCGGCTCCAAGCTCAAGCTCAGTCCCTCAGTCCTAGGCAAGAGCCCTGGCAATAAGGCTGTTTCGGGCGCCACCTACTGGTGGGCTTCAGCGGCTGAGAGCATCCTGGTCCTGGTCAGGTCCACCTCCAGTAGAGGCCAGGAGGGAATTTGTAACAGCATTTATGATCGGATTCTTACTATCTCTGTTTTGTTTGGGGTATGACTACAACAGATGCTAAATTCCAAAGGGGCCACTGTGCAGAAATTTCAAAGTCGTATCAAGAACAGGGAAGACAACTCTTAAATTCCTTACCCACTAAGCAAAGGCAAAAAGGATTTGCAAAGAGAATTTTTAGAGTGAGCAGCTATCAAATCCCATCCTTCACAGGGTTGGGGAGGTGCGGGGCTGTCTGTGGCTGCTCCTTGCCTCAAGCCCAGAGAGAGAGACTCTATGGAGAATGCTTGGAGGGCTTGATCAGTGTTTCCTGAATAGAAAGACACTGGAGTAGGATCTACCTTCTGCCTACAAGATCCAACGAGCTTCAAATGGGCTGGCTGCCCTGGAACTTTTCAAGGAAATAGCAGGTATTGATGTAAATAGCCAAGAGTAATAAACATCACAAGGTATGAAATACTATATTTCCCAAAGTGAATATCTATTTTTTTTGATGAAAAAAAATAATGCTTGCTAATCAAAATTCAGACAGCTCAGAAATATCCATTAGCAGAAAATGAATCTCCCCTTTATTCCCCACGCTGGTCTCTAAGGCCTTTTCCCGCATTAATAGTCTCAATCTACGTTCTGGGGTACGTTCTTCTGTGTTGTGACCAGCAGGTGGCAGCACACCACTGCGTTAAAGGGACCCAGGAAAGAAGATTGGAGAGGTAAGTTCCAGCCAGCAGAGAGCTGTGTAAAACGGCTTTAAAACAATTTATGTTTAAAAAAAAATGATGTCAGGAAAACCTCGTAGTGATTGTTTTACATGTTGAGACATGGTCAGTTCTGGCCACTATGCCCTAGATTATTGCCCCTGAGCTCTGAGCTTTCGAGAGCAAGAAAAAAAAAAGTTTAGAAAACAAAGGGAATTTATTGGCATACATAATTGAAAAGTCCAGGGATTTGTTCTGGTTTCATCCCATCATTAGGGCCTTGGGTCTGTTTTCCTGACGTTTTCCACTGTCCACGGCCACCTTGGTCCTAGGACTGCCTTCCCTCCCGCTGGAAAACAGTCACAACAGTTCCAGGCCTCATCTCTGCATGTTTCACCTTCTGGAGTGCCTCCCACCCCTGCCCCACACTCTCCCCCAAATGCTGCCTTGGGTCTCAGCAGCCTGAATTGAATCACTTGCCCTTTCTGAAAGCAAACACAGTGACGGGAGGATGGAGCTGTGCTCACGCACTGGGGCCTGAGCTTCATGCCCTAGGGGAGCCGCTGAGTTTCCCCCGAAGGACATGGGCTATGTTGGGGTGAGGGAAATACCTGAGTGACTAAGAAGAGTTAACATGGGAGGTGGGTGGATGTTTGGTGGCCACGCATGGAATGTCAGTGGGACTCTGGTACCTTACGTCTCTGAGAAGTCCTACCAGGGACCAAGCCTCAAAGTAGCAAACCCGACAACCTCCTCCAGGCCTTCGCACTCCGATCCACCCTCCACCCAGCCAGCCCCTGAATGGCTTGTCCAGGCTCCACACATTTCACTGCACATTGCTCTACTGAAAACCCGATCGATGTCTCCCGTTCTCCAAGCACAAGTCCTCAACATGGCACACGAGGCCCCGACCCTTCTGGCCCACAGTCTCCCCAGCCTCATCGGCCTCTAATATCTCTGGCACTTTAGCCTCCAACTGCACTGATCTGCTTGTTCATCTCTTCACTCTGATGGGAGGGTCTTTCCATTTTTCTCACCTGAGTTTAGTCCTCTTCCTCCTTCCAGAGTTAGCTCAAGTATCACCAACTCCTCCAAAGCACCTTCTGTAGACGCCCCCAGGGCTGCATGGTGCCCTTGCCCTTGGCTCAAACACCACACAGGGTGAAAACCCGCAAAACGGCTCTAACCACGTGGTGTTGCAATGATGTGCTAGCCATGCGCCCCCGTCTCCAGAACTGTGCAATTCTGGATGGCACAGGACTGAGGCAGGTGCTCAAGGGGTGTTTGTGGAATGCATTCTGCTGGAATGCATTCTCAACCCTTCCTCAGCAGCGCGGGGGTGGGGGGGCGCTTTCTGCTCTAGGAGGCAGATAGTGGTTTTCCACTCAAGAACTGAACTTCCTCCGTCAGTTGTCTTTTTCCCCAGGAACCCTCCCATCCCATTGGCCTGAGTGATCTTCTGGGATCCCTTCCAGTCCTAAAGTGTATGATTCATCGCTGGAAATAGCATTTGAGGAGCAGAAGAGAGCTGGTCTCACTGATCAGAGAATCAGTGGTGGAGAATCTGAGCTTCCTATTATAGGAAGTCAGATTGGATCACTGGGAACAGCCCCGTAGTTTGGATGTACGGGGTTCTGAGTAAATCATACAAGCTGCCCATGGTCTGCAACCTCCCCATCTTCTTTCCCCCAAGAAAAACATTTTCATTTTTTGCGGAGATTTCTAAAGTGTTTTTTTTTTTTTCTTCTCAGTTTCTGGCTGATTTGCCAAGGTGGAAATGTCCTGGTGTTCTCTGAATGAGCAGGGAGGTCAGTAGAGTCAGGCCATTTGGAATGACATTACCATGGCTATTAAGGAAGGCTCCCATTTTTTGAGGGCTCACTTCACTAGCTATCATTTTAAGTATAATAATGTATTATTAATTATCATATGTAATTCAATGTTTACAACATCCTATGAGGTACACGCACCACTATCATCCCCATTTCACAGATGAGGAAACTGAAGTGTAGAAAGATTAGGTGGCTTGCCTAAGGCCGTGAAGCTGCTCAGTGACCAAGCCAGGATTCAAAGGCAGGCAGTCTGGTCTCCCAGACCCTCAACCACCATCCTATATAGCCAGTCTTCTCCAGTCTGTGGAGGAAGAAGGAGGGAGAGAGGCCAGTTTGGAAAGGGGCATCCACGCTGGTGGGACCCTCTCTCCATTGCCACCAAGGCTGCTGGCCTCCAAAGACCAAACCTGGCTCAGTTCTGTCGACCCAGGGCTCTTTAAACCATCCTAAATACTGATTATGGTGAGTAAAATGCCTGCTATTAATCTATCACGTTACAGCTCTCAGAACGCATCAGCAGCCTTATTTCATTAGAGACGGACAATGGCTCTGTGAGGGAGGCATATTAACTCCGTTTTCTAGGAGGAGAGGGTGAGGTTCAGCAAAGCTAAGTGGCCACTCAAATGCCCCAAACAAGTGAACAGAGAGCTGGGACTCACTCCTGGCGTACCTGTCTATGGACTCAGGACCCGCATCGCAGTTTCTTCCCTGGGAGCGTGGGCTCTCAATTTCTGGAGAATCTCTAGTGAAAACAACTCTGAGGCAGCTTGTCCTTAGTCTCCATTCCCTGCTGTCCCCATTTCCAGCCCCTGCCCAGAGGGCCATGCAGGTCAGAGGATGGAGAGAACTGCCTCCGTGCCTAGGATGACTTTTCACCCCTCTCCCCACCCCCAATCTGTGCCCACTTCCTTTCCTCCAAACACCCCCTTTTCATTTTGCCTAGAAATGTTTGAGGTTTGATAGGCTCTGCCTCTGAGTCACTAACTAACCCCAGCTGGTGGCCAGGCCAACCCTGCTGCTTTCCACAGCGCAGGCTCATTGCTTTCATGGGCCGTCATTCCCCACTTCGCATCAGAGTCCTTCTTGGGTCCTTGGACTTTCAGGGACATTAGAGCCTGCAGTGCTGGCCAAGGTCAGGCCCGCACTTCACCACCCTTCCCCTTAGAAACGGTGCTGGGAGGAGAGAAGGTCGTGTTTCTAGTCTTCCTCTCTCGGGGTAGATGTTGATTAAGCACCACTACTTGGTCATTCAAACAGTTAAGGAAAGCTCGCTCCAGGAAGAAAAAAATTCCCCGTTTCTCTTTCCTGGAATCCCTGAGACCCCCAGCAAATCACTCCTCCCAGAAATCCAGTCACCCTCTCTTACTCACATGGAGACCTGGGCGGTTGCAGCGTGGTCAGTGGAGTTGGGCCATTTGGAATGACGTTATTATGACTGATAAGGAGAGCTTACATTTTTTTTGAGAGCTCACTTTGTTAGCTAAGATTCACTGAGCTCCTACTCTTACAAGATGTCACTTTTCTTTTCTTTCCTTTTTTTTTTTTTTTTTGGCCACACCGCCCAGTATGCGGAACTTCCCCAACCGGGGATCAAACCCACATACCCTGCAGTGGAAACTCGGAACCTTAACCACTGGACCACCAGGGAAGCCCCAAGATATCATTTTAAGTATAATAGATGTATAAATCATTCAATATGCACAATCTTATGAAGTAAGCACCATTATCCTTCCTATTTTATAGTTAAAGAAACTGAGGCATAGCAAGGTACCTGCCAAAGGCCATGAAGCTAGTGTGAATAAGAGAAGCCAGGAGCTAAGATCAATCCCTGCTCCATCCCTAGACTCCCCAAGCAGGTGGGCAGATCCATCCACTCATCTCTTCGGGTACCTGCTAAGTTCAGGGCATACAAAGAAAATAAGGTTTAGGCCCCGGCCTCTGTAAGCCTGATAGTGAAGACAGACATGTAAGTTAGAGCACAATGAAACAAGTGCTAAGAGAGGGTAGGTAGGAAGTGTGTGGGAACAGAATGGGGAATTCACTGAGACAGAAGGGTGTTACACAGGGGAGGTTGCATGTACCAAAGTTCAGAGCCTTGAAAGAGGCCTTCCTTCCTGGGGCATTGCCCTGTGACCCACAGCCCTGCTGGACCTCCTGTGAGTGGGGCGGGTGGCACATACCCACCAAACAGCCGGATCAGCCACTGAGCTTCCCAGCCACTGGCCAAACACCCAGGTGGCCCTTTCTGTAGAGATTCAGGGTTGGGTGATGGGAAGAATCACCAGGGATGTTTCATGACAGTATGAGTCCTGCTTTCTGGGCCCTCTTAACACATGCTGTGGTTTTCTGATATTTTCCATATGTCACAAAATTTACGAGTCTCTCAGAGCAGCCAGAAAGCTCAGAGGCAAATGGTGATGTATGTGGACCTTCTGGCTCCTCCAAGAAATGATTCTTCAATTGTGCCTCTTAAAGTGATTTAATACTAAATCTTAGGCTGGAACGAATAGAAAATGCAAATCTGCCTTCCTTCTTTAAGGATTTTGCATTCTTTGATAGTTTCAAAGCAATCATGCAGAGAAACAACATATTTTAACAAATATAACTCGTTGGAAAGCGTAGATGCTTTGACAAATTAGAAAGCCAACCAAGTCACACACTTTCTTGTCAACCCTTGATTCCAGCTGGCAAGCATTTAAAATAGTATTTCAAGAAGGTTTAACATTCATGATTACATTGTTTGATTATTGCACTTTCTAGATAATGGTTTTTCAAAATTGTATCTTGCAGCTAAAAATTAAATAGCTACTTCTGGGTATGCACGACATTCTTTAATAAAGTGAGACCCAACGTAATATTCTCAGAGGCTGAGCAGTAATATAGAAGAGATTTACTGTAGTCCGAATGAGTGAGATCACTGATCCTATAGGATTCTTATTATTTTCTCAGGCTAAACTCCAGAGAATGCTGGGAACGGAGCCACAAGCTCCATTCACATCTTCCAGGATCCTACATGGGCTTTTCTCTCCCACATGGGTACCTGAAGAATTCTTGGGGCCTTTTGGCTGTGTGCTGGGAAAATGCCTCCTAAGAGAAGGCTGTGGACAGAGCTGTTTATTTGTGTCCACTGTAAAAACATACCTCTGATTTTTAGGGCAGTGAAATAGTGTGTTTGATACTATAATGGTGAATACACATCACTCTACACCTTTCAAAACCTATAGAATATACAACACCAAGAGTGAACCGTAATGTAAACCATGGACTTTGGGTGATAAGGATGTGGAATGCGAGGTTCATCAATTAGAACAAATGCATCAGTCTGGTGGGGAAGGTTGATAATGGGGGAAGCTATGCAGGTGTGGGGACACTAGGTATATGGAAACTGCACGTGCTTTCTGCTTAACTTTGCTATGAACCTAAAACGGGACTTAAAAAAAAAAGACCCTCTGGACAGCTCAGCACAATACGCAGACCTTCCCAGCCAATGCCAGCAGCCCTGGCCCTGCCAACCCTCCGTGTCCTCAGATTGCTCCTTCCAGCTCCGCTATATTTTGTGCCAGATCCGAACCCTGGACTTTGTTTCTTGCTTGTCCCTCAGGACCCAGATGTTCGATCAATGTCTGCAGTGGAGATTCCGGTGTGCGCCAGGCAGTGGCTTACGCTTGGGCTTAAGCCTGGCTCTGACCCGGTCTTCAAGCATCTACCTAGAAGAGGCCCCAGGTGAGTTTGGGTACAATAGGAGGTCTGATGGGCTTTTCCATATGAAATATTGATTTGATTAAAAATATTATTTACAAATGTCCTGGGTGGTAGGTCCATCCCATGTTCATACATCAGGTCGAAATAAACAGACGCACCTGAGGATGAAATCCGTGAGTGTTGGCAGCACCTTCCCCCCTAGGCTAGCCTGCTTCCTGCACTCAGGCTAGGCTGGATTAAGCGGGTAACAGACAACTCTAAGAATCTCAGTGGCTTAACACAATGAGAGCTAGGCTCCAACCACACGAAGTTCAATGTGAATGTCACTGGTCAGGTGACTCTGTGTCATGAGTTCAAGGGTCCAGCTCTGACCTCTCGGAGTCCATTGCTCCAGGCACAGAGATGGTGAAGCCAGGGACCACGGAAGAGCTTGCTGGGCATTTTAGGGGCCAGGCCTTAAAATGGCATTTACACTCGTGTATCTGCCACACACAGTAAGGGAGCCATTTCCACCGGGGATGATTTTGAAACGAAAAGGTCATTTTCATTCTTCCTAAAATTTTTATATCCCATCTACTAGGCCTTTCTTCTTCTATATCCATAGTCATTAAACCAGAGACCCTTGGACACAAGTGTTCTGAGTAGCTCACCTCCTGACCCGAGTCACAGGACAGCCCTATGTGTTTGGACAGGCAGCTCACGGTGGACAGCCTTTTTGCTTTTCAAGAAAGGGATAATACAAGAAGTGCAACTATACGCAGCAAGGATTCTATATGGGAAACTGGTAAGAAAGATAAATCCATCCTATTTTTCTGGGACCCAATCTTAAGTTTGAAAAACATCATTCTCTTCCTAATTGGGAATATATGGTTAGATCTAAAGCACTTGATAGTTTTCTATTCATTATCTGCAAATATTTGTCATTGAAAATCTGTTGTGCTAAGTTGTCCTAAAAAAGTTTTATTAATGAACTCTATTAAGTTTAGAGAAAATGCAAATTTCCCCCTTTGTCACTTCAGGTAATCATACCTTCATTCAAAGGAATATTCTCATTAGAGAATTTCAAGGTAGAGTCCACAGAAGAGGAGGGTTGGGTGTGTGTGTTCTCACACATGTGCACTGTGGTACCTGCCAAAGTCCAAACCCTGTTAATGCTGATAGTTTCAAATATGCTATGATGATAATGCCTTTATTTGTGTACTTGGGGTATTCCCTCACTGCACCCACTTCCCCGAGAACCAGGAAATAAGATTGCCCTTTGAGAACCAAGATCAACATCAAAGAGAAGCAAAGTCACTCAAAGGAGACAAAATGTCTCAGGAGTCTGTAGAGCCCCGCTAGCAATTCAGAGAAGGTGTGACATATACAAAGGAAGAATATGTCCATTAGAAGAGCAGCTAGTCAGCCCTGGAAGCCTAGAAAAAGAAAATCTGGGGCATGTGCTGATGGCATAAGCAAAGGGTCTCGAATACTAGGGCAGAGGAATCGGAACTGGTCCCCAAAATGATGAAATAGTTACATTTGTCTTCAGTGTCCTTCTATTTTCTCCTTTTTACCTATTTCAACTGTTTTTAAGACGGCTTTTCCTCCATTTCCTCCAGATGGCCAATACTGTGCTATCTTGCTTTTTTTCCAAAAACCAAGCTTTTCGGATGCAATAGGAAACCATGGCAAGGAATCTTATCCTATAGAAGTCATGATTCTGGAATATACTTTATTATTATTTTTTAAACATCTTTAATGGAGTATAATTGCTTTACAATGATGTGTTAGTTTCTGCTTTATAACAAAGTAAATCAGCTATATGTATACATATATACCCATATCTCCTCCCTCTTGCATCTCCCTCCCACCCTTCCTATCCCACCCCTCTAGGTGGTCACAAAGCATGGAGCTGATCTCCCTGTGCTATGTGGCTGCTTCCCACTAGCTATTTTACATTTAGTAGTATATATAAATTCATGCCACTCTCTCACTTTGTCCCAGCTTACCCTTCCCCCTCCCCATGTCCTCAACTCCATTCTCTACGTCTGCGTCTTTATTCCTATCCTGCCCTTAGGTTCATCAGAACCATTTTTTTTTTAGATTCCATATATATGTGTTAGCATACGGTATTTGTTTTTCTCTTTCTGACTTACATCACTCTGTATGACAGACACTAGGTCCATCCACCTCACTATAAATAACTCAATTTCATTTCTTTTTATGGCTGAGTAATATTCCATTGTATATATGTG